>NW_023396596.1:110961-338219 GCF_011125445.2 Fundulus heteroclitus
TGCTGATGGCTCCAAACCAACTGAAGGGAGAAAATATTGTCATATTTCTGCTGTCATTGTTGTCATTAGTCCTCATTGCTTCTAAATGATGTTTCTGATAGAGAACAAACTGATTTCTGCATTCAAAGATGTTAAGTGTTGGGATCCTGAGTTTCTTTGACATAATCTGGATTTTGTTCCAGTTCTAATAGCTTGACTGACGACCTCTGTTTTCTCCATTGATCAGGACTGTAGCAACTTCAAAGCTGCAAATTTACTCTGATCCAGAATCAGCAAAGCAAACGTGACGTAACTGGTGGATCTGGAGCTGCTGCCGCCATGAAATACCATTAATGTTGTTGAACTGGTGGAGAAAGGTGCGTTCATTAATCTGAGCAGAAGTCATTACCTTTGGTTAAAGATGTAAAACCCTCAGATGCTGTCCACAAATGCTGAATTCTTTGTTGTTTTCATATTTTCTCTTGTATTTATCAGTTTTTTTCTTCTTGAAACAGGCTTGCAGATCCAGAATGTGTCATCAGTGAGCTGCTGAAAAGATGTCAGGACAAAAACATTCATCTGCATTTCATAGACGACGCTGCGTGGGAACTTTTCTCACAGATGCATGTGAGCATCTTCCTGAATGTTTGACTCAATATTTCTGTTCATATTAATAACTCACTGTATTGTTTTGATTAGAAAACCAGAGAAGCTCTTCCTAAAGGTTTCTCCATGGCTGTAGTGGCATTTCATGTTTACGGACATAAACTGCTGGCTCACTTTATTTTTTATTTGTTGGGACTAAAACTATTTAGCCAAATTGTAGCAGATGTTTCATCCTAGGTACATACCTGCACATGAAGAAATGATTCACTCCATTCTTTGTGCCACAGTTTCCAACAATGTGCTCCGAGCTTTTCTCTTCATCCCAGATCATGTAGAGAACACGAAGGCTGCCTGGATCTGGCCTAATAGTTTGGATCCATTAAGGTTCTGCTAATGTGGCTCCATAGAAAGCTGAAGCTGCTCAGCAGCGCCACCTGCTGGTCTCCTATCCTGATGGAGACAGAATGAAGGCTGGAAACCAGAGGAAACATCCAGAGGACAAATGTTTCAGAACAAATGAACAGAGAAATGTTCCTCTAAGGTTCCCACGTTTCCATCAGATGAATGGTCTCTAAAGCTGCTCTGACTGAACCACACTGACAGTCCAGCTTTTCATTTCCACTCAGGGATTTTTAGTGGGAATCAAGTGAGACACCACCTGCTGATCTTTGGTTCTAATGGATGTTTTAAAGCTATAAACTGAACCAAAGGATCCAGATAACTTGTAAAACTTCTGCTTTTAAACTCAGTTCTGACTAAATATAGTAATCCTTGTTTGATGCATGAATCATTTTAATAATTCCCCATTTTAACCCAACTTTAACTTAAAAATTCAACACATCTAAAAATTATTTTCTATCTTTCTGCCTGTCTGTTTGGATGCCAGATGTCATCTTTCTCATGTTATGAACTTATTTATGTGACAGGGAGACGATCTGAGGATCCAGGTTCTGTAGAGCAGCTTCTGGTTCTGGTCCGTCTGAAATGTCCAGGAAACGGGGAAAAAAAGGAAATGATTCATGTTTGAATTTCTGATGAAAAGAGAAAATCTCTTTTCCTTCTCCAATGTCCACAGTGGACTTGATGAGGAGCTGCAGGTGAAGGTTTTACCCCACAGTCCCTAAACAGGATTAAAATATATGTTCTGACCTCAGCAGAACAGAGCTGCATGATGAGCCTCAGATCCAACAGAACCAGAACCGTTCTGCAGGAAGAACAGAGAAACGCCTCCAAAGAAGATCTGAAAGTCTCTGAGCTGCTGCAGAAAGTGTTTCCATGCTCACCAAAGGAGAAGCTGGAGCAGATCAAACTTTATCTTTACTCACTTTTAGATTTTACCTTCAGAAAGAAGGAAATAAAAAGATTTGATCTAAAATCATGAAGAAAAACTTCATCCTCTGATTGAAGAAACCATCATTTACTCACTGAGCTGTTTGCAGCAACAGATAAAAGGACCAGAGCTGCCCAAACATTTGCAGAAAACATCTAAAATATGCTGAAAAACCTGCAGAAACTGCATCACAATGAAGCAAATATGCAGCCTGAAAACTTTAGAGTTGAGCTTTATTTCACATTTCTGGGTTACAGGCTGAAAATGATTACCTGACTCCGCCAGATAGATTTGCTCCGCATATCCATCTGGAAACCTTCCGTTGAAGTAATTTTGGGAAGGGGCGAAAATACTGGTCAGCTGATTGGCCGATGTTGGTGATAGACGGGCCAAATAAACCAATCAGATTCGTCGTCGCTCGTAACAGAGCGACGACGAAAACACAACCACAAGCCAAGCTACTCTTGCTGCTGCAGGTAAAGGCTCGTTAGCTCAGCAAAGAAATACTCTGTAATTCCGATAAAACTTGCTCGATAGCCGCGCTAACGCTAGTTTCATCGGCTGAAGCCGCCATGTTGTTTAGACTGAACTGACGCGCTTCCCGTTGCGTCACACCTCAACCCGCCTCAAAGCCAACGCTGATTGGACGTTCGTTTGGTGAACGGCTCCAAATTTTCTTCAACGGAGGGTATCCAGACTGATCTGCGAGTGAAACCTTGAAACCTCGCGAGATCAGGATGGTCTCACGAGGCTATGAAAATGAAGCAGAGAGAAAAAATATCAACTTTGCAGTTTCATCAGATTCAGATCAAAACTCCATGGAGCCACTAAATGCAGTTTAGTTTTCATTTGATCCTCATTGGTCCACAGAGACAAACAATATCAGACACTAAATGACAGACATGATCAGATAAACAGGATCAACATCTCTAAGGTCAGAGTTCATCAGGATCCAGTCAGAGTCTCTTTAAAGTCAAACTGCTGCAGCTTCAACCTCTGGATCATCAGGACAGCTCAGCTTCTGTCCTCTACTAAGATCATCAGATCCTCAACCTGCAGAGTGAAGAAGGAGCAACAGAGGAAATCAGTGAGTGTTTCAGCCTCTGGAAGCTGAACATGAACATCTCATCTGTTCATGAAACATCAGCTGACTAAGAAACATGGAGCCTGTCCCTGAACACATCTGGATGAAACTAGTGAGAGAAGGACACATGTCCAGATGTGCTGAGTGGACTTCAGCAGAGCTTCTGCTCTGTAGAAAGACCACATGGTGACTAAATGTAATGATGGGCAGTGAAATCAGTGATTTGCAGGCTGCAGTCAGACTGATCTCAGAGCTGTGACTAAGATGAAACTGATCAGCTGTTTGCTGTTGAAATGAGAGAACAAAGAGTACCAACTGGGTTCAGAACAGTTCTGCTGACAGCAGCTGGACTCACTCCAACCATCTACTTACAGAGTTTCCAGTTTGTAGTCTGGACTCTTTACAAGATCATGCAGCTGCAGAACGTCTGACTCCTTCAGGTTGTTTACTCTCAGGTCCAGTTCTGTCAGATGGGACGGGTTAGACTTCAGCGCCGATACCAGATGATCACAGCTGATCTTTGACAACCTGCAGGCCTTCAATCTGAATAAAGAATGAAAAATGTGAGCTGAAGCCACCAGGATGCAGGTTCTAACAGTCCAACAGAACCAGTTAAAGAACTCTCATTAATATTAATGACAACAAGCTGCTGCTTCAATAAAGACCTGCTGACTTCAGCTCTTTAACAATCAACAATATCAGAAATTTCAACAGTTAAAACTTGTTTAGCAGTTTTTACAGTCCTGGCTCTCATTTAGAAACTTTGTGTGGAATCCGTACTAAAAGTCAACGCCAAGAAAAAGGAAATGGAGTATGGCAAAAATATTCAGATTAATAAAACCATGCTCAGGCACAGCAGCAGCCCTTTTCCTTTCTAGATCCCAGCTGTAGCGATACATTTGGTACCAGGTTGTGGCTCAGGTTCTGCCGTCTACACGCCCAGATTCAAGCAGAAACGGTCGATGCAAAGCACCTCATGAATGTTAATGTGTAGAAAATGTGTCAGCTGGTCATTTTTTCATCATGGTGACTTGGCAGCCACGGAGAAAAAGCAAAGAAACGTTGGGAAATTTCCCAGAGAGGCGTTTATTAAATGTGGAAATCAGAGGAAAAAGCTCAGATGTTGTCCACATTAAAACAAGTTGTTAAGAAGCTGTTAAAATAAGTTGTTAAAAAGTAAACCACGCCGTGCTCCGTGTTGAAATTCCCCTGTGGCCGTGGGTTCAGATCCACATTCAGAGGAGAGAGGTTCCCCCACCATTATTAACCCCCCCCTAAAAAGGTGAGCACTGCCTGGGTGTGAGCAGAAAGCCTCCTTCTCTGCTCTCTGGGGGTTGGAGAGCTGCCTTACAGCTCCTCACAGGGAGGTGGAGCCACTTTCCCCTGTGGGGAACAGAACAATGCATGCTGGGAGTCAGAAGCAAGATATTGGCCAGTCCTCATTATTGGCCAGGAAATCTTTGATCCCTGAAAGAGCGTTTTCTCAATGGGGTACCGCGCACGTGACGTCACCGTCTCAAGAGCAACGCCCCTTTTGCCGCTTAGGTAGGGCACACAGGAGAGAGAACGCACGGATAACCCAGCTATTACAAGCGCAACAGAAACAGCGATATGACCGACTTTGCAGCCGTTAAACTTTCCCAAGATGATGTGCCAGGCACACGGATTACTGGTCGCACTGTCGAAGAACACACCAACCTTCAGCTCAAACGATGGCTTGAGGTTCGAGGGCTTAAAAAGACTGGAAAACTGGCCGAGTTGATGAACGGTAAGCTTTGTTTTTTTTTCCTGCGCGGCGATCATGGCGGCGTCGGCCGTTTTTTTTGTTGTTGTTTGCAATCACCGTCCAGGAATGGGTATATGTTTAATGTTTGTCTCATTTGAAATGTTTTTGAGTAAGCTATCCTGGTAGCAGGCTATCATGTTAGCGCCTGCTACCATGATAGCCTAGATGCTGTCATGGTAGCAGGCGCTACTTTATTGACATGTCGGCCACCAAAATACTCTTACCTTGACTTGATGTCGCTGGAATTGGGTCAGGATGTTCTTCGGTTGTGCCCTTTCCTCCGACAAAATGCTTGCTACATATGTACTTGAATTTGGTTACTTTTTCCGGGTTGAACTGTTGTGTAGGCCAACCGCCCCGGTGTGCCAAGCGCACACATTTCTCCTTGGCAGTCTTGAAGAAAACATCCTTCATATGCGGCCGATCAGCGTACCTCGAGTCGCTGTTGCACGTTCCATAGCAACAATGTTTAAAAACCATGGTCTTAGATTTGGAAAAAGCAGTCGTTTACCGAGTAAAACCTAGGCTAACGCACGTCTCTTTTACAGCAAAACAGCGGCGGGTTTCCGGAGTTTGCCCCACTGCGTACCACGTGATGTGACGTCATCGTGACGTTGTGTTTCTAAAAATAGCTCGCGCGCGGTACCCCATTCTCCATCTGCACGGTCTTCCAGCAGTGCGAATGCATCCAGCCAGCAGCATTACACACGAGTGTGTTTGACTGTTTGCAGCAATTAAAGTGATTGCTGCTCACCTGGTCACAATAATCTGTGAAACACGTCACCCTGGTGATCATTGGAGAGAGGAGTGTGAAGGTAGAAAACCCAGAGAAGATGTTAGCAGACTTTGATTTAAGATTTGAGATGGCTTATGGGCATTTTGATTTATCTGAAATGTACCAGATGGATTTAAGAGTCACCAGCAGCAGAATGAATAATACTGAGGTTTTAATGCTTCTGATCAAGATGATCTCTGATTAAAGTCTGATATGGAGTGAAAGTGAACGTCTGAGAGGAATCCTCATGCAGGTTGGCTGTAATTCACCACTTCACCATCTGCGTCTCCAGTTTCCCCGTCTCCAAAATGAACGTACGCCTGGGTCAGAGCTGGCATGAGGACCACACATTTTCCCCTCAAGTTCATTTTTAGAGATCCTAACTTCTGGTGGAAAGTGGCGTACGCACATTTTAGCTCCATTTAGTGTCAGCAAGCTTTCTAAATGACAGCCCTGCTGACTTCAGCTCTTCACCTCTGTCAGCTCCACCAGCAGCTCCATCAATACAAACTCAGCTTCTGCAGCTAAATTATTCAAGTTTCACAGAAAACAAACAAGTCAGCAACAACTGTGGAGCAAATATGAACAAATGGAGATTAATACAGATAAATGAACTATTTAATGATTCCACAGCCATAAAAACATGATGTCATGGAGAATATTTCATGTAAACTGACTTTAGGAGCTGAAGCTCCCAGAAGCAGAACCTGGTACTGTGACATGTTGTGTCTGAGTGTTTTAGTCAGTAAAATCCTTGCAGAGCTTCTAAAAGTGCTGAAGCATCAATCAGGGATTATAGATTTGTTCCTGTCAGACAGATTCCAGGAACTGAAATTCACTTTTCTAAACTGGCTTGAATCCCCTCTGAGCCGCTTCACATGAGGGGCATTTATATACACTGGGGGGTCCCAATGCTGTCTGCTTCTGACCTGAGATCAGGGCTCAGACTCAGTTACACAGAGAGACAGCATTAAAAACTGGCTCCATGTCCAGGAACAAACTCAGCAAAGATTTATTACAATAGAAGATCTGAACTTTGGTTTTCAGCTGAATTACATCCACTTATTCAATTATTTTAAAATCATCCTGTAGAAAATGGAGAAAAACCCGACCTGATGAAGGTTTAAAGAGATTAAAAACCTTCAAATAAATTAAACATCAGTATTTTATTTCTTCTCTCTTCCTCTTCCTCAGTTCTGGATAAAAGCTGCAACTCTAAACTGAAATTCAGCTCATTGTTTCATGTTTTCTGCTGATTATTGAATAAATCCTGACAGGAAGTTAGAAAAAGAAAGAAACTTTAAGTGGAGCAAAGCAGTGAAGAAGAAAGCAGACTTTACCAATGTGACAAGACGAGGTTATGAGATTTTAATATTTGGCCCCTCGAAACCGGAAATATCAATAACGCCACCTTGGGAATTGCCCCCAAGGAAATAGATCGCCAATAAGGCACTACAAGTTCGTTACCCAAAGAGAACAAGACGATTCCACAACAAGATGTATTTTATTATTCCACGCTAAAACACAATTAGGATACAAGGGACAACACGGGGAAAGAAAGGGGACAGTACTGAGGCTAACCAGCAGGGGGTGGGCAGTCCAATTATAGTGAGCTGGATCTTAAAAAAAAAGAAAATGAATCAATCCAAACGAATCACCCCACTCACTTGTGAACAGACATGCATACGTGGAAAAAAAAACAAATTATCCCAACACACAGCTCCAGTCCTCAGAAAGGGCTTTCCCCCACCCCACCGCCTTCAGCTCTCAGCCTGGAAATGAGAGGGTAGGACTAATAAAGCAAAAAAACAAAAATAAAAGGCAATAGTAACAGTTTAAACATACACCAAGGCTAAAATGAGGTTGTTCTTAACCTCAAACATAATTAAAAATAATTCAAGCTTTAATTGGATAACCTAAACAAAGAAACCCAAGGCCAGATGCACACAGAAAACAGGATGGTTAGAATAAACAAATATTAACGCAAAATACAGAACTAAGAAACCCAAATTGAGAATTTAGCAGAAACAAATCCCAAAATAAACAAAAACAACAAAAATAAAGCAAGACAGTAACAATAAAACAAAGCAGCAGAGTCTCCAGCAGGCTGCAGCAGCTTTATCTCCAAGCTGGATTATTCTGCCACAACCAAGGAGCCCCTTCTGGACCCGCAGCAGGAGGATCAGCATGCAAATACCTTCTATATATATATACACACATTTATATCAATAATTATCAATTGTGGTGCTATGAGGATGCGTAAGTGTGATAGAGTACCTACCAGTTTGGTGTCATTACACTGCACTGGGAGGGGGGGGGGGGTCGTTTCATCCACACCCCAGTCCCAAACAAGAGATTTCAGGCACTTTCTAAGGTCAAACAATCTGAGTCAGCCACTAAAATTATAAAGCTAACGCAGCAGGAGAAAACATTACTTACTAGTAGAATTCTTTTCCCTTGAGTGAGCCAAACAATGTCCTCACTACAACATGACCAAGTGTAGGCATAAAGCACCCAGGTGAGGGAGACTCCCTTTATGCTCTCCACCCATAAGCTAATTGAACACCAGGTGTCCTCAATCTCAGGAGAGGCTTCATCCTGCTACACCATGAAGATCCTTAGTGTGGATCAGTAGAATATCAGCCAAATGTCTGCAGTTTAGTGTCTACACAACTTTCACATCACAGAACTAAAACATGGAGTCTGACCTCAGTGTCTGTAGTTTGCAGAGGGGAGTCTGGAGGAAACCACAGAGCTCCTTCACTCCAGCATCTTTCAGGTCATCGTAGCTCAGGTTCAGTTCTGTCAGATGGGACGGGTTGGACTTCAGCGCCGATGCCAGATATTCACAGTTGATCTTTGACAAACTGCAGCTCTCCAAGCTGAATAAAGAATAAAAGATGTGAGCTGAAACCACCAGGATGCAGGTTAAAACTGAAACATGAACAAATAAATGATAAAATGTAGAAAATTAATATTCCTGAATGTAAAAGTCCCAGAAACATGATGAACTGATGTCTGACATGTGATCCAGTAGAACTGATTTAAAGAGTTAAAGCCAGCACACCAGAACATGTTATCATGATGTGTGAAGGTCCAGATCAAGGTGTGGTTCTCAGCAGTGGTGGCTGGTGATGAAGATGTTCTGGGCTTAGGGTTGGGGGGGGGGCACTAGAGCTTGGAGATTAGCAGCCAACAATAAACTCTCCTTGAACATAAATCCATCCATGATCACTTGCTGCTGCTGGATATTTAAGTCTGATGGCTCTGGCATCTGTTTAAAATGCTGCTGTCTTCTAGTCTGGCTGAGGGTTCTGCTCGAACAGTGGTTCTCAGAGCCACAATGTTCTAAACATGGATCATTTAACAGAGTTTCAGCTCACATTGTTCTGGATTCATCTTCAAGCTAAAGCAGCAGCCTGCATGGAGGCTTTTCTTTAAGGAAACATGGCGTCTGTTTAAAGTTTTGCTCCTTCAGTCCCTGATCACTGAACATTGGTCCCATGTTCTGCTGCTGGGCTCACATGTTCTCCATCATCCTGGCTCAGTTGTTCTCAGTGGGTCTCTGTGTGTCCGGTGGCTCATTGTGAGAACTAAAACCTACCATGAGGAGACTTTCTCCACCTGTAGCCCTCAGCTGTGGATCAGCCTTCCTGAAGACCTGAGGGCAGCTCAGAGCTTTGAACTAAATAAGAATCATCTGCATTTTTCAGCACATCTTTGGAAACCAATGAAATGTGTCCTCTGCATTTAACCCATCCCTCAGGGAGCAGTGGGCTGCCACTGGGTGGCGCCCCGGAGCATTTTGGCTCTAAGGGTCTTGCTCAGGGACCCAGGGCAGGAGCCTGTGGGATTTGAACCAGCAAACTTGCAGTGCAAACGTAGACTACAGATCTATGCATGGTATTAGGTTTTAGCACTAAACACTGAACACTGGAATAATGAGGCACAGACTAAATCACCATTTGACACAAGTTATAAAGTGTTAACAATACCCCCCCCCCCCTTTATTTAGGAAAATAAAAAGGTGAATAAAATAAATGTACTTTAGGACCTTTAAATAAAGACAAGTAACAAGCACTTCTCTGCATACAACAGCAAAATAAAAACCCTCAGGGTGTCAAACTGAGATCCCAGTTCAATAGTATTTGCTTAAATGCTTATTAATTAAAGCTAAAGGCGGTAAAACCCAAGCTAACCCTACGTTGCAGGCCTGTTTCTATGCTTGTGAACATGGAGACCAAACTCAGTGGTGGCTTCACACAAAGAGCAAATAATAAACTAAAAAGGAACCTTGGTCCAGATGAATAATAATACTAACAGAAACGCTCTGCTCTGTGACTACTGTGAAGGACAGAGCCAACCAGACCCCATGGACTCCTTTCCTGGCCTGATCCTGGATCCTGGTTTCCTGGAGCAAAGTGGATCTCTGCTCTCCAGCCTGGACCCACAGAAGATGGTTTTATTCACTATGGACCAGAAAACTGTTTATGGAGTGTGTTCTAAAGTAATGACTCAAAGACACCTCCAGAACCGCGCAGTCTGCGTATGGACTGATAAACTTGCTGGTAGAGCACCCCAGTGGAGGACTTTATCTAAGCCTCCAATTAAAAAGAGAACTGGTGATCTCCAATGGAGGATTTTACATGGTGCCATCGCCACAAACTCGTTTTTATCCGTTATTAATCGGGCTGTTTTAAACGAGTGTCCTTTCTGCAGTCTGTCTGAAAATGTTTTTCATGTTTTTATGGACTGCATCAGACTAAAGACCGTTTATAGCCTTTTAACAAATGTTTTTAGTCTTTTTGGCACAGTTTTTACTACTTCTTTATTTATTGGAGGAGTGTGCCAAAATAAAGGTAATAAGCCAAAGGCCAGACTTTTAAACTTTTTAAACAGTGAGGCAAAGATGGCTATTTATTTGTCCCGTAGAGACAGACTGCAGGGGGGACCTCACCTTGATGCTGTGGCTCTGTGAAAGTGCAACGTTAAAGCCAGGATTAGGCTGGAGTTTCACTTCCACAGATCCATGCAGAACATGGAGGATTTTATGCAGTTGTGGGGTTTTAACAAGATTTTATGTGAAGTGTCTGAGGGAGGAGAACTTCAATTTAACAAGCTCCTGATTTAAGTATTTTATGGAAATGACACTTGTTTTTTAACTAAATTGGTTAATTGTTAGAACTTTTTGTTAAAAGTCTTCTTTTGTTTTTGTTTTTTATTGGCAGATGGCAACCAACTTAAGGTGTATTGGGGACATAAAAGCTCCAAAGCCAAATGTGAAGCATTGATGTCCCCAATCCGTCCAAAGCTGTTACAATCAGATTTATGATGTTCCCAACAGTCCTGCAGCACAGCCTTAGTTGGATGACCATAATTATGTCGCTGTAGATTTACCCAGTACACATACATTAGCTTCAATCTTCTTAAGCTTAAAGGAAGCTCACCAGTTTCAACCTGCAAAGCAGCTAAAGGAGATGATCTGAAAGCTCCACAACATATTAGTAACCCTTGTGTTTGTTCACTGTCAAGTTTTCTCCAATGACTGTCAGCAGCTGGCATATATGCTATACACCCATAATCCAAGGAAGATCTCATGAGAGCCTGATAAACTGCCAACAGCACTTCTTGAAGCTTCCCATTCCTGTCCAGAAAGACATCTCAACAAATTATTCACTTTTTACATTTATTTTGAACTAATTCTGCTGTTTCCAAGTTAACTTTTCATCAAAGATGACCCCTAAAAACCTCACTTTATTCACTTGTTCAGGCCTCTGATTATAAAGAGTTAAATTAACTTCCTCATGTCTTCTATAAAAACTAATAACTTGGGACTTTGCAGCTGATATTCTAAATCCACATTTATTTGCCAACCTTCCACTTTCAAAATGGCACCCTGCATCTTTTTCTGCAAATATATCAGATTCTGACCCTCACCCACAGAGCCCCATCATCTGCAAATTAAGATTTCCCTATACTACCATCTATCTCATCAGAAATGTCATTTATCATAATATTAAAAAGAATTGGGCTACACACACTGCCTTGTGGGCTACCATTCTCAACAATATATCAGTGAAAGCAGCACCAACTCTAACTTCTATTTCTCTATCAAACAACAAATCTAAAACCCAGTTAGAAATCTGACCACTCATGCCAAGTTTTTCTAATTTAATCAATAATCCCTTTTTCCATAACATCTCATACACCATTTCTATGTCAAAGAACACAGCTATCACTATTTCTTTATTTCTTTGAGCTTTCCTTACTTCTGACTCCAGGCACAGAACCGCATCCATCGTATTTCTCGCTTTAGCAAAACCACTTTGAAAAGGACAGAATAAATGTTTACTTTCTAGAAAAGATTATATTCTGTTACAATTCTCTCCATTGTTTTCCCTAATTGAGATGTAAGAGCTATAGGCCTATAGTTTGAAAGCTCTGCTGCATTTTTACCTGCTTCAACACAGGAATTATAACTGACTGTTTCCATGCTGCAGGAATAATCCCCGTCTCCCACATCAGATTAAACAGTTTTAAAAGAACAGTCAGAGATCTATCATTTAAATGTTTAAGCATTCTAGAACAAACTCCATCTTTTCCTGGTGTCTTCCTAACCAGAGCTTGTGTGTCTTTGCCCTGGATGAGCAAAGGCGTCCACTCCTAGAGGAGGATCCTCCTTCAGGCTCAGGGAGAACCACAGCGGACACTGAGCGTTCTCTGGTGTGGAGAACAGGTCCACTGCTGGCCTGCAGAACCTGCTCTGCGTTTGCAGGATAGGAAACTATGGTTCATGACAATTAAAAGATTATCCACATAAATCTGTAGCTCATACAGAACAACGGAAAAGAAAAAGGAGGCAAAAAATAAATAAATAAAAAATACTATCTCCATGCAGGCTCCACTCTTGTTCCACCAATAACCACACAATGGCAAGATAAGTTTTCTTTTTTCCCCAGTGTCCTGTCTAGCACTATGGCAATAGGAATTGATATCTCAATGCCAGATGGAGCTCGACAGATTTTGCTTTTACAAGTGGAGCAAACAGCTTTCGCCATAGTGCTCCACTTGATTTATGCTTGTAAATAGCTTTATTATGATTCCTGCAAGGAGAATTTCAAATTATATGGACATGACAATGGGAGAGTAAAGGAAGAACAAAAAGTGAAAGAAAAGAAAAAAAAGAGTAGAGGTGAAAGAAAGAGGAGATAAAAGGAAGAGAATGATAAAATGTCCTCTGTCTGCTCCATCACCTGGAAAGAGACACAAAAAGAACAGCACAACCAACAGACATAAAGCAACAGATACACTCGAATAACACCTAGATGCCATTGCTAAATCATATATATTATTATGTAAGCTGACATGTGTAATGTGATATTTGAAAAAAGAAAGTGACACAACATAAATAAATAAATAAATTATAAGATTACTGTATATAAGTGAACACTTAATACCTGGGACCCAGCACCAGTGGGAAATGTGAAAGTGCACTAGTTTAGGTGAAGATTATCCAGAAATAGCTTGATAGTGATTGTGGAGAACCGAAGACCCACCTTCCCCGAGCACAGAGGCAGGCGTCAGGGGACCCGTAGCCCCGGACTCCCAAAGGGGTCCCTAAAGCAGGTCGCCCAGGAGGGGCCGACACAGGATATCTGCAACCCCCCCCCCCCAAGGAAGGAGCAGAGACGACCCAGAGGAAATCCCCCAGCCACCGCAATGCCGACACCCTCAAGAGCCGCGGAGACGAGCCCGTGGGCTCCGCCGGCAGCCAGCCCCGCTGAAGTGGTCCCGGCCATGGGCCCTGAGGGCCAGAGGCCCCAGGGGCGCCCCGCCCCCGCGACGAGGGCCCCGGCTGCCCCCCGGGGGGCCAGGCCCCGCGAAGAGGCCGCCAGGAGCGGGCCGGCGCACGCCCGGGAACCCGCCCCAAACCCGAAGCCAACTAATGCGCCAGGGGGCCAAGGCGCCCGCCAACGAAGTGGAGGAGGGCAGGACGTGGGGGGATGGGCTCCGCACCTATCGGAGACTTGAGATGTTCTTGGGAGAGGGAGCGGACCACACCCATACCTGAAGAAAAAAAAAAACGCTGTACACACATTCCCACATAACACTCACATCCAACACTGACCAAAAGGGGGGGGGGGGGGGTCACCCCAAATCGACTATACGACTGCTTGTGCCCGACCCCCGGCCCCCGACCAGACGCCCCCCGGACCGGGCCCCCCCAAGAGGGCGGGCCAACACGACCCGCACGAGCCACCCGGCCAGAGCCCCCCCCTCCCCCTAAATACCTAATAAACCCACTCCCTCCCCCCACCTTACCCTTGCCATCCCTGCCCCCCGTCCCCTGGGGGGAGCGGAGGCATCAGCCCCAGACCTGGTAGGCCGCTGACTGCACACCGCAGCCCCCCGCCAAGACCCCGGACACAGTGGCCCGCACCTCCTCCAGGCCCCAGACTCCTTGCCTCCATCGGAGAACGGGGGTGTGCAGAAGACCCCGACCCTCCCTACGCCTGCTCAAATGTTGTGTTGTTGCATGTTGTTCTCAAGTGCGTTTAAAAACTGGGAGCGCCGAAGGGGATGCACGGCACAGCCCACCCCCCTTTCGGAAGGTAGCTGTTGCCAGCGCACCCCTTCCGTGTGACTGCCCAGAACCCTCAATGTCTAAGTTTTCTTTTCAATCCTTTCTCCCTTCTAAGTAAACGGCAGGATCTTAGCTAAAAGCGGGTCAGAGTGTCTTACATGGTCGAAATGTAAGCTTGAGCCTGGCTCTTTGGGGGGGGGGATGCTATGAGAATGCTATACAGCATTCTCACTTATTAAGTTCCTTCAGGTCTTGATTATTATTCCGTACGTTTTTCGGCATCTAGCTACTCCTGCAACAACAACAATTTTCATATTAAAACGTTCAGCTCTTTCACGACATTACTGCTATGTCTTTTTGTAATTATAACTTTTATAGTAATTAAAATATTTAACTTTTTGTGCGTTTTTTGCTCTCATTGAAATTGAATGGAGAATCCTTCAAATTCTTCAAATATTTGAGCTTTTTGACAGCTTACTGCTTCAGCCTACTTTCAGCTACAAACGCCATTCAACTTTTAAAATGTAGTGATATCTTTTGGCTATTATGGTATGTTTCAGCTTTTTCATATCTTTTACCATTTTCGTATAGTATGTCTTTAAAATAATTTTGGCTTTTCAAGAAATTCAGCAAATAACATGCGTTGTTATGGTCGTCAAGGAAGCTCTTTTAGAGTGCGCACTCTAGAAATTCAACAAATTCTTCTTCTCTGAACAACTTCTTCTCACTCGCGCTATTTTCACCCTATCCACATAAATTATACATCAAAACGTAGGAATTTTTGTCTAGATTCGGAAAATGTAACCATCATTGGTGTGGGATTTATAGATTTTTCGCAAATCACCTCAGAGCGACACTAACCCGAAACCTTCCCCATTAATTTCCTATGGAGCGGTTTTCAAAAATGATACCTGAAAACTCAAAACATCACATGTTTTCGCATCGTCGCTACTCCTAAACCGTTTGATGTAGAGGCATGAGACTTTCACACATTCATGTCCAGGCCCTTCTGGCACTCACAAAAAAAGAATTTTGTCAATAAATGTTACGGTTTTGCCACAGGAACAATTTGTTCGGGAGTAGCGTTTTGGGAAAATGCTAAAACAGGATCAGACTTCCATCCCCCCAAATGAGGCACTTTTCTACATCGTCGCTGCTCCTTAACCGTTTTATGTACAGGCATGACACTTTCACACATGAATGTCCCGGCCCTTCTGGCACTCATAAAAAAGGAATTTTGTGGATAACTGTTACGGTTTCTCCGCAGGAACAATTTGTTCGGGAGTAGCGAATGTGCAAATTCCTTAAAACGCTTTGGAGCTTCATTCTTCCACATGATCCACTTTTTTACATCGTCGCTGTGCCTACACCGATTTTTGTACAAACATAAAAATGAGCCTCATAGTCCTCAAAAGCCTGCTGATACTCACAGTGAAAGAATTATTTTGATATTTTTTATGCTTTTTCAGCTACAGCGATTTCTTCCGTACCGTTTTTAGAGGATTTCTGAAATTCCTTAAAAATCCCCTTTATATCATAGTTTTTAAGCCTAAATTAAAATATTTCTTGCAAAAACCGATAGTTTTTCTTGTTCTCCTATCCGTTACGAACTAAACGCTGAAAAAATCATGTCTCTACCATTTACGGATCAGGATATATAAAGTGTTGTGCGAGGAAAAGTTCTCCATTATAATCCAATGTGACTATTCTGTCCTGGCTGACAGATAGCGAACAAAATGAGAGACCCAGTAGATTTGATTGAGGCTGCTTTACTGAACCTTCTCAGTTAATTTTTGTAAAATGTTGGTTCCGCTCCAGGATTTAAGCAACTGACTCTCTGTGGTATAGCCTGCTGTGCTGTATGTATGCACACTGAAAAGCCTGGGTATATAACTGCAGTAACGAAAAACCACCACAAGGGGCAACTATTACAAACTCACTGATTCAGAACACTCCCCGCTTGGTATAAATGTGTTATACCACCACTGCTCTTATTTATGTGACATAACTAGAACAACATCACTAATGGGTCGAAGATACTTTTTAATTACCCCTTGGCTAAGAGTCTTTACTTCGACCTTACGAACTTTGCCATCTGAACTTGCAATAGCTTTAACTATCCGTCCAAGAGGCCACTCGTTACGTTTAGCTTGAATGTCCTTTATCAAAACAATGTCACCTTCTTGGAGGCCAGGCTTCTCCGAAGTCCACTTTCTTCGAGGTTGAAGCGTTGGGAGGTACTCTAATCTCCACCTTTTCCAGAAAGAGTCTGCCAAGTTCTGAACCTGGCGCCACTGTACCTTGCATAGATGGTCCAGTTCAAAGTTTCCTAGGGGTGCAGGAGTGACACTTGCTTTCTGGGTGAGCAGAATTGCAGGCGAGAACATTTCAGGAACCTCAGCATCATATGAGATCGGAACCAGTGGTCGAGCATTTATGATGGCCATGACCTCAGCCATCAAGGTTGATAAGACTTCATGAGACAGTCTAGAAGGGCCATGCTTCACTAGCAGTCCATCCAAGATGCGCCTGGCCACTCCTATTAGCCGTTCCCAAGCTCCTCCCATGTGAGAGGAATGGGGAGCGTTAAAGGTCCATGTGCAGTCCTGTTCCTTCAAGAAGTTCTTGAGCTCTGGGTCATCTGTGTTAACTTGAAGTTCTCTGCATGCACCAATGAAATTTGTGCCCCTGTCCGACCTTAGGTGCTTGACGGGTCCACGTATGGATAGAAAGCGCCTGAAGGCGTTGATGAAACTTGAAGTAGACATAGTTTCAATAATTTCAAGGTGCACGGCTCTTGTACTTAGACAGACGAAGATGAGTGCCCATCTCTTGCTCTCAGCAGCTCCACCACGTGTGCGCCGAGTGGTGACACTCCAAGGGCCAAAAACATCCAGGCCTACATATGTAAAGGGTGGGTCCACTGTCAATCGGTCAGGCGGCAGATCACACATCTTTTGAATTTCTGTCTTTCCTCTCAACTTCTTACAGATTACACATTTGAATATTATGCTGGAGATGCACCTCCGCCCTCCCACTATCCAGACACCAGCAGTGCGTAATGCACCTTCTGTGAAGTGGCGACCTTGGTGGGCTACCTTAATGTGATAATGTCGGACGAGAAGAGTGGTCACATGATGGCCAGCTGGTAGGATGAGTGGATGTTTCTCTTGGTCTTCCAAATCTGCCCAACGTATCCGGCCTCCAACTCTAATCAATCCACTACCATTAATGAAGGGATCTAGCTTCATCAGGGGACTTTGGCGGCACACTTTAGAGTTCTGAGTTAAACCTTCTAGCTCCTCTTTATACATATCCTCCTGCACAGCCTTGAAGATAACCATCTTCGCTTGAGAACGCTCTGCGTTGAGTAGCTGATTGCATTGATGCCATCCTTTACAACCATCAGTTTCAGTCTTTTTTGAGAATGTCTTGACTACATGAATGAGGGTTGTCAAGCCTCTTACTAGACTCTTCCAAGTAGAGAAATGTTCAAATCTAGATGATCCAAGAGACGGCTCCCTTATACTTGTCACAAGAGAGGTTACTTGAGGCCGTATGTTTTTGTCTTTGTCTGGACTTATAAGGTCAAAGGTTTCTGCTTCATCATCTTTTCTTGCATTCAACTGACTGAGAAAAGGGGGGCCGAGCAACCAACTGGATGATGACAGGGATGATGCGTGAATTGGCCTGGTTCCCTGGTCTTCAGGGTTTTTGTCAGTCGATACATACTGCCACTGTTTTGGATCAGTAGAGCCTCGAATGCGAGCTACTCTGTTAGCTACATAGGTATAGAACCTTCGTGATCTGTTGTGTATGTAGCCCAACACGACGCGACTATCAGTGAAGAACCTGACTGCTTGTAACTCTATGTCTATCTCAGACTGGATTGTTTCTGCCAGCTCGACTGCCAGGACAGTTGCACACAACTCCAGGCGTGGTACAGTATGCATTGGATAAGGAGCTAGCTTTGATTTTCCCATTGCAAACCCCACATGCCATGTTCCATCAAAGTCCAAGGCACGCAGGTAGGCTACAGCAGCTATGGCCGCAGTTGAGGCATCTGCAAAGACACATAGTTCTGTCCTTTCAATACATGACAAGGAGACTGGAATGTATGTTCTCTGGATGCAAACCTGTTCAAGTGCAATTAAGGAGTCAGTCCATGCTTTCCACTGTGTCTCTTTTTCTGCTGGCAGAGGTGTATCCCACTCATACTGCTCTGAGGAAATGTCTCTCACCAGTGCTTTGCCTTGGACTGTGATGGGGGAAGCAAATCCAAGGGGATCGTAAAGACTGTTTACAGTGGACAGCATGCCTCTACAAGTGAATGGTTTAACATCTCTTGAGACCCTAAATGTGAAACTGTCAGACTGGAGTGCCCAGCTTAAACCCAAACTCCGCTGGAGGGGCAAAGGGTCAGCTCCTAAATCTAGATCTTTAAAGTCACTTGCTCGCTCCTCCATGGAAAAGGCCTCCATGACCCTTGTGTCATTGGAAGCTATTTTGTGAAGTTTTAAGTTGGACTCAGCCAACAAGGCTCTAGTTCGCTGCAGGAGATCAATAGCCCTGTTGTGAGTAGCTAACGAGGTGAGCGCATCATCCACATAGAAATTTCTGAACACAAACTGTTTTGCATCTGTTCCATGTTCCAGTTCTCCATGCTCTGCAGCTTTCCTTAGACCATATGTTGCTACTGCTGGTGACGGACTATTTCCAAATACATGCACAGTCATCCAGTAGTCGATGACCTCTTCATCTGGATTATTATCTCGATACCACAGGAAACGTAGGTAGATGCGATGGTCTTCTCTGACCTTGAACCCATAGAACATTTTTTCCACATCTGCTGTGACCGCTATTTGCTCCTTTCTGAATCTCAAGAGAACACCAATTAGTGTGTTGTGGAGGTTGGGGCCGCTGAGAAGCACAACATTCAGTGATATCCCCTTGTATTCAGCGCTGGAGTCAAAAACCACCCTTATTTTCCCAGGTTTCTGGGGGTGGTATACACCAAAGGTCGGTAAATACCAACACTCTTGGCCTGGTTTTAGTTGGGGTGCTTGCTCTGCCTTGTGATTGACAATCACCGTCTCCATGAAATCAAAGAAGTGCTGTTTTCATCTCAGGTCTTTTTATGAATGAACGCTGGAGAGAGGAGAATCTCTGAAAGGCCTGTTCTCGGTTATTAGGAAGTGGATTGCGTGGTGAACGAAAGGGTAGTGGTGCCACCTAGTGGTTTTCATTGTCCATATATACTTCCTGTTCCATTATGTTTGAAGACTGTGCTGGACTGGACCTTTAACCTTCTCTTTTACATGGATATTGTTTGTACATGGCTTAAGGAAAGAGGGGCGTCCATTTTGCAGGACATGCGTCTTATAGGCGTTGACTCCCTCTGACTTATGAGCACCACCTAGGCATAATTCCCCAACTATGACCCAACCAAGGTCAAGATGCTGGGCGTATGGTGAGTTGTGAGGTCCATTACGCTGTTCTCGTACCTTGTGCAGGCTCAAAATGTCTCTGCCTAAAAGTATTAGGATGGGAGCATTGCTGTCAAGTGGAGGAATCTTATCAGCAATTGGTCTGAGGTGGGGAAAATATTGGGCGCACTCAGGAGTCGGGATCTCTGATCGGTCATCAGGCAGGTGGCTGCACTCCAATAACGTGGGAAGTTTCACTTTAATTTTTCCGTCAAGTGACTCCACTATGATGTTACTCGCCTTCCTCCCTTCAGTCTCTATTGTGCCAGAGCATGTTTTAAGAGTGTAGGGCGATGAACTGCTGTTGATCTCTAATAAACTGAAGAACTCTGACTTTACTAGAGACCGATTGCTCTGGTCGTCAAGTACAGCATACACTCGGTGGGACTTAGATGGATGGTCGGTATGGAAAACCTTGACTAAGCAGATTTTTTAACAGGATCTGGGCTTTGGGGGACCCCCGCATATCTCTGTGCACTTTGAAGTGATCATAGGGGGTGCAACATCTTCCGTCTCCCCACTTTGCTTTACCTCAGATGAATGTTGAGCCAGACCACCAAACGACCATGGGGCTGGCCCAGGATGCATTGCTGAGGTATGTTTCTCGCTTTCACATTCTATGCATTTAATTGTGGTCTTACAGTCTTTAGCTATATGGTTAGTGCTAACACAACATCGATAACAGATCGAATTCTCCTGTAGATATGCTTTCCTCTCATCAAGATGTTTTCCTCTGAACCCACAACATTTTCACAGTGGTTGAGGTTTGTTGTGTATTGGACATTGTTTGTCTGGCTCCTCCCCAGGTTTGTGTGTTTTACCGTTTGTAGGAGTAACATCAGTTTTCCTAACTGTCACAGCTGATTTTGCAAAGTATTTTGGTGTTTTATCAGCGCTGCATTGACTGGAATTAGGGAACACATTAAATGCAAAACTGGGATCATTGCGTGTTCTAGCCTGTGTACAAACAAAGTCCACAAAAAAACCGAATGGCGGGAAAGGGACACAATATTTTTGTTTATACATAGATCCTTGTGTGATCCAGCGTTCCCTCAGGGAGAAAGGGAGTTTTTCAACAATTGGATTCACGCCACTTGCTGTATCTAAATACATGAGTCCAGGCAAGTATCCCTCATTCTTTGCAGCTTCTATCTCTCTTAACAAGTCAGACAACTCTCTGAGTTTTTGTGTGTCTTTGTTAGAAACGTTTGGAAAACAGTCTAATTTTCTCAGAGCATTTTCTATCACTTCTGGACTTCCATATATTTCCTCCAAGCGCTCCCACACCATAAACACACCTGCTCTGGGATTGTTAACATGTACTGACCTTATCCGCTTGGCTTGAGCTGAAGACTCTGGCCCGAGCCATTTAACCAGGAGGTTGAGCTCTTCCTGATGAGACAGGTTTAACTCCCTTGTAGCTGCTAGGAAAGATGCTTTCCATGCCCAGTAGTTTTCTGGGCTATCATCAAAGGCAAGGAGCCCAGAGCTCACCATTTCTCTTCTCATGAGATACTGAGCTAAGTCAGGTGTTTGAGGTGTAAAGGTTGAATATTTACTACACTGGGTAGGATGAGAGGCTGGAGGTATAGCTGTATTTTCCTTTTGGCACCCAGGAGCAACAGGTGAATGTTTTTGCTTTTGCGAAAATGCTTTTGGGCCAAGAAGAGGTTCACAGCAATCACTATTAAAGGTCCTGGGTTCATTTCCTCTACTAAGGGACCCATGGTGAGAACCTAGAGCCTTGGTCCTGAGGGTTCGGATTTCCTGAGTTTCTTCTGGTGAAATCGGTAGCAGGGGCACAGCATCCTTAAGATCCTGGGGAGCTTGTGGGTCAAATTGCTGAGTTTCTATGTAGTCTCTCGTGCGTTTTTTTGGATCTTCAACAGTAAGCTCTTTTAACTCACTGAGGGAACCTTTTCCAATATTTTCAAGTTCTGCTGCTGCTTCTTCAAATATTGCCGCCTCTTTAGATGCTGCAGTTGCTTCTTTTTCTTGTTTTAACACGTGAAGACTTGCCTCTATTGAAGCCTTTTCTTTCATCATGGCTGCTTCCTTTTCAGCAAAGGGCACTTTAATTTTAGCTGCTTCAGCCTTGGCTCTGGCCCTTGTTGCAGCAGCGCTGACTGATGTCCGGGTTGAACTGCGAGACGTGTGTGAAGATGAAACTCTTGACCTCGTCTCCAGCGGAGACTGGTCATCTATATTCTTGCTGCTCATCTTGCAACGGTTTTGCTGTTCACAGTTGTTCAATTGCTGTGTCCCGCTGAGTGGTCAACATTTTACTATTCTGTCCTGGCTGACAGATAGCGAACAAAATGAGAGACCCAGTAGATTGGATTGAGGCTGCTTTACTGAACCTTCTCAGTTAATTTTTGTAAAACGTTGGTTCCGCTCCAGGATTTAAGCAACTGACTCTCTGTGGTATAGCCTGCTGTGCTGTATGTATGCACACTGAAAAGCCTGGGTATATAACTGCAGTAACGAAAAACCACCACAAGGGGCAACTATTACAAACTCACTGATTCAGAACAGTGACTTACTGTGAGAAAAGTGTCTGTACTTCAGTAGAATGGCCCGCTGCAGGTGTGTCAGCGAGTTTCCATGACAATGGAACTCTGAGGGCCAGAGGGAGAGGCTCCATTGAGATAGAATGGCAACTTTCTACGCCCGCTGCAGTGGCTGTGATTAATTTAGGAATCTGAAATTTGCACAGTCACTTCCTCTTAACATTTTAAAATTTTCATGTGACTTTCAGCCATGTGTCCCTTTTCTTCCCCATTTTGAATTTCACATGCTTTCCTATTGGGCCTTTGCTTCCAACAGGACCTGGCATGATGCCCAGACACTTCTATTTTCTATCTTCTATTTCTTCCAATTCTTCAAATCCCTTCAAATTCTTAATTTTTTCACATTTTTCTAATCTGATTTCAGTGTTTTCTGCATCTTCTGCTCAATCATTCTGCAGATTAGCATTCTCACTCGCTGTTACGCAGGAACAGCTTTTTCTAGTCAAGTGAGAATGCTATACATCATTCTCACAATTGTTTTCCTGTTTTTCTTTATTTTTATTATTATTATCAAGTCAGAATGCCGAGTCAGCATTCTCACTTATTGTTTTCCTGTTTTCCTTTATTATTATTATTCCGTACGTTTTTCGACGCCTAACTCGTTTTCAACCGATTTCAACCATTCTGGTATCAAAACGTTCAGCTCCTTCAGGACATTACTGCTATGACTTTTGGTAATTATAACTTTTATAATATTTAAAATAGTTTTTGCTCTCATTGAAAATGAATGGAGAATCCTTCAAATTCTTCAAATTTTTCAGCTTTTTGACAGCTTACTGCTTCAGCCTACTTTCAGCTAGAAACACCATTCAACTATTAAAATGTAGTGATATCTTTCAGCTATTATGGTATATTTCAGCTTTTTCATATTTTTTACCATTTTCATATAGTACCTCCTTAAAATAATTTTGGCTTTTCAAGAAATTCAGCAAATAACATGCGTTGCTATGGTCGTCAAGTGGCAGTTGGTAGAGTGCACACTCTAGAAATTCAACAAATTCTTCTTCTCCGAACAACTTCTTCTCACTCGCTCAATTTTCAACCTATCCACATAAATTATACATCAAAACGTAGGAATTTTTGTCTGGATTCAGGAAATGTAACCATCATTGGTGTGGGATTTAGAGATTTTTCGCAAATCACCCCAGAGCACCACAAAACCTAAAAGCTCTCAATTGATTTTCTATGGAGGTGTGGTGAAAAATCACACCTGACATTCCCAAGCGACACATGTTTTCACATTGTCGCTACTCCTAAACCGTTTTATGTAGAGGCATGAGACTTTCACAGATTCATGTCCAGACCCTTCTTACGCTCACAAAAAAGGAATTTTGTCGATAAATATTACGGTTTTGCCGCAGGATTAATTTGTTCGGGAGTAGCGTTTTGGAAAAATGCTAAAACAGGATCAAACTTCCATCCCCCCAAATGAGGCACTTTTCTACATCATCGCTACTCCTGAACCGTTTTATGTACAGGCATGAGACTTTTACACATTCATTTCCAGACCCTTCTGGCGCTCACAAAAAAGGAATTTTGTCGGTACCTGTTACGGTTTTTCCGCAGGAACAATTTGTTCGGGAGTAGCGAATGTGCAAAATCCTTAAAACGCTTTGGAGCTTTATTCTTCCACATCATCCACTTTTTTACATCGTCGCTGTGCCGACACCAATTTTTGTAAAAATATAAAAATGAGCTCCATAGTCCTCAAAAGCCTGCTGATACTCACAGTGAAATAATTATTTTGATATCTCTTATACTTTTTCAGCTACGGATCAGGAGATATAAAGTGTTGTGCGAGGCAAAGTTCTCCATTATAACCCAATGGGACTTATTTTGAGCAAAGTGTCTGTACTTCAGTAGAATGGCCCGCTGCAGGTGTGAGTTTCCATGACGACGGAACTCTGAGGGCCCGAGGGACAGGCTGCATTGGGATAGAATGGCAACTTTCGACATCCACTGCAGTGGCTGTGATTAATGTAGGAATCTGAAATTTGCACAGTCACTTCCTCTTAACATTTTAAAATTTTCATGTGACTTTCAGCCATGTGTCACTTTTCTGGCCCATTTGGATTTCACATGCTTTCCTATTGGGCCTTTGCTTCTAATAGGACCTGGCATGATGCCCAGAGACGACCCAATGGGGTACCGCGAACGAGCTATTTTTAGAAACGTAACGTCACGATGACGTCACATCACGTGGTACGCAGTGGGGCAAACTCCGGAAACCCGCCGCTGTTTTGCTTTAAAAGAGACGTGCGTTAGCCTAGGTTTTACTCGTTAAAACGACTGCTTTTTCCAAATCTAAGACCATGGTTTTTAAACATTGTTGCTATGGAACGTGCAACAGCGACTCGAGGTACGCTGATCGGCCGCATATGAAGGATGTTTTCTTCAAGAGTGCCAAGGAGAAATGTGTGCGCTTGGCACTAGGAGTGTGAAAAATAATCGTCATGACGATGCATCGCGATTCTAATATTCGCGATCCAATTAATCGATTCTTGACGCTAAGTATCGATTATTAATTAAAAAAACTAACAAATAAAATGGATGAATGGTTTGCGAAAAAACAAGTGGAATACAACTTCCAGTCCAGTAGATGTCGCTGCAGATGTGTTGACTCCCGCTGCCTTGTGTCACAAGCATTTCTGGCCGTGAGATACAGCGACGAGTCATTCAATAACAAAACATGGAAGAGACTGAGAACATTCGCCCGGCTCCATCACATGTCAAGTCAGATGTTTGGACGCATTTTGGCTTTTTCAAAACCAAATTGATATAACGCACGCAATTTGCAAACATCATAATGAAATACTGTGGGAACACAACAAATTTAAAAGCACACATGCAGAGGCGCCTTACAGAAAAATAAGAGCCGCCAGCACCACAAGCACTGATTTAACAAACAACATTTGATTGCAAGCTAGCCCAAACATCTACAGGTGCATGCATTTGAATGTTTTCATGTCATTGGTTTAAATGACCACTGAGGCCATGTAAACGGCACTGATTATCCTTATTTTGTTATTTTAAGTTTTATAAATGCTAAGCACTTTTTTTCAGTGTCCACTCCAGTAATAGTTTGTTGCCATGGTATTGCGTATAAAAACAAATAATATTTGTTTTCATGGCAATACCTCCAAAAGTCGTTTCAATAAATACAGCCATGTATGAATTCTGTTTCTTTCAGTTATGTATCAATTGAAGACACTATCCAGATCATACACAGTCAGTCAGCCACTGGTAATGACTGTATTTTTTTCTAACAGTGTTCAGTGAAAATATCACAATGCATTGCGATGCATCGCAATAATTCAAGTATCGTGATGCATCGTGATAGAATCGCATCGTGGCATGTGAATCGTGATTCTAATCGAATCGTGACTTCTTTGGCAATACCCACCCCTACTTGGCACACCGGTGCGGTCAGCCTACATATGTAGCAAGCATTTTGTCGGAGGAAAGGGCCCAACCGAAGAACATCCTGACCCAATTCCAGCGACATCAAGTCAAGGTAAGAGTATTTTGGTGGCCGACATGTTAATAAAGAAGCGCCTGCTACCATGATAGCATATAGGCTGTCATGGTAGCAGGCGCTAACATGATACCCTGCTACCAGGATAGCCTACTCAAAAACATTTCAAATGAGACAAACATTAAACACGGACGGTGATTACAAAAAAAAAAAAAACGGCCGACGACGGCATGACCGCCGCGCATCCCCCACACCTGATATGACCGCCGCGCAGGAAAAAAAAAAAAAACAAAGCTTACCGTTCAATCAACTCTGTTCGTTTTCCGGTCTTTTTAAGCCCTCGACACTCAAGCCATCGTTTGAGCTGAAGGTTGGTGTGTTCTTCGACAGTGCGACCAGTAAACCGTGCGCCTGGGACACCGTCTTGGGAAAGTTTAACGGCTGTAAAGTCGGTCATATCGCTGGTTCTGTTGCGCTTGTAATAACTGGGTACTCCGTGCTTCTTTATCTGTGTGCCCTACCTAAGCGGCAAAAGGGGCGTTGCTCTTGAGACGGTGACGTCACGTGCGCGGTACCCCATTGGCTAATACAGCACCACACACCTGTGGGAAATGCCGCTACTGACCATTTTGGTCAAATGTTAAGTTCTGGGTCCAGATGTGGTGAGGCTGAGTTGCTAAAGGAGGCCAATCTGACCCATGAACTTTGGTCACATTTGGTGACATTAAGTATTGGCACCCCTTTTTGAGGCACTTCCCAGGACAGGATTTGGAACAAACTGACAGAGTACAATCACCCGGTGATACTGAACACAACCTTGTCAGCGGCTAACGGTTAGCATGTTGCTAACCGGAAGTAGCTCTAGGAAGCTCGTACAAACTTCTGCTTCACAGAGTCTGTACTTCCTTTAGAGAGAAAGCTCCAAAAGAAATTTGGCCTACGTCAAATTTTTCAAATTCTTCAAATTTTTCAAATTTCTTCAAATTTTTCAAATTCCTCAAATTTTTCAAATTCTTCAAATTTCTTCCAATTCTTTCAAAGTTTTCAAATTACTTAAATTTTTTTAAATTTTTCAAATTTTTCAATTTTTTTTCAAATTTATTCAAATTTTTCAAATTTATTCAAATTCTTCAAATTTGTTCAAATTCCTTAATTTTTTCAAATTCCTTCAAATTTTTCCAATTCTTCAATTTTTTCCAAATTTTAAAAATTTTTCAAATTCTTCAAAATTCTTCAAATTTTTCAAATTCAAATTTTTTCTAATTTTTTTATTCTTTCAGATTTTTCTAGTTCTTCAAATTTTTCAAATTTTTCAAATTCTTCAAAATTTTCAAATTTTACAAATTTCTTCAAATTTTATCAAATTCTTCAAATTCTTCTATTTGTTTCAATTCTTCAAACTTTTCCAAATTCTTCAAATCCCTTCAAATTTTTAAATTTTTTCAAAAATTCTTCAAATCTCATTTCAATGTTTTCTGCATTTTCTGCTCAATCATTCTGCAGATTAGCATTCTCACTCGCTGTTACGCAGGAACAGCTTTTTCTAGTTATTATTATTATTCCGTCGGCCACTAACTACTCCCGAATACTTCAACTAATTTCAACAATTTTGGTGTCAAAACGTTTGGCTCGTTCCCGGCATGCTTGCTTTGACTCATGGTTATGCTAACTTTTATACTTTTTAAAATATTTCACTTTTTGTGTGATTGTTTTGGCTTTTTCCATTGAAATCAATGCAAATTGCTTCAAATTGCTTCAAATTCTTCACATTCTTCAAATTCTTCACATTCTTCCTATACTTTCAATTCTTGTAATTGTTCTTAGTCTTCAAATTCTTAATTTTTTTCAAATTCTTCAAATTTGTTCAAATTCTTCAAATTTTTCAAATTTCTTCAAATTTTTTAAAAATTTTCAAATTTTTCAAATTTCTTCAAATATTTTTAAATTCTTCAAATTTTTTTAATTCTTCAAATTTCTTCAAATTTGAAGAATTCTTCAAATATTTCAAATTTTTCAAATGCCTTCAAATTTTTTTAATTTCTTCAAATTCTTCAAATTTTTCAAATTCTTCAAATTTCTGCAAATTCTTCAAATTCAAATTTTTAAAATTCCTTCAATTTTTATTCAAATTCCTTCAAATTCTTCTACTTCTTCCAATTCTTCAAATTTTTTTAATTCTTTAAATCTGATTTCAATGTTTTCTGCATCTTCTGCTGAATCATTCTGCAGATTAGCATTCTCACTCGCTGTTACGCAGGAACAGCTTCTTATTATTCCTTCGGCGTCTAACTACTCCCGCATACTTTAACCAATTTCAACAATTTTTGTGTCAAAACGTTCGGCTCGTTCCTGGCATGCCTGCTATGACTCATGGTTATGCCAACTTTCATACTTTTTAAAATATTTCACTTTTTGTGTGATTTTTTGGCTTTCCCCTTTGAAATCAATGCAAATTTCTTCAAATTCCTTCAAATTCTTCACATTCTTCAAATTCTTCGCATTCTTCCTATACTTCCTATTATTCTAATTGTTCTTAATCTTCAATTTTTTGTAATTCCTTAATTCAAAATTTCAAATTTCTTCAAATTATTTAAATTTTTCAAATTCTTCAAATTTTTCTAATTCTTCAAATTTTTCAAATTCTTCAAATTCCTTCAAAGTTTTTCAAATTCTTCAAATTCCTTCAAATTTTTCTATTTCTTCAAATTCTTCAATTTTTTTCAAATTCTTCAAATCCCTTCAAATTCTTAATTTTTTTCAAATTCTTCAATCTGATTTCAATGTTTTCTGCATCTTCTGCACAATCATTCTGCAAATTAGCATTCTCACTCGCTGTTACGCAGGAACAGCTTTTTCCAGTTATTTTTATTTTACTGTTTATGTGTATGAATGTGATCCTGGCACTACTCTGGAGGAACAAAAAATTATGTTTCATGTAAAGATGTGACAAAGAAATGAAAAATAAAGCTAAATGATCTGATCTGGTTATCTAAATCTTTAACAAATCAAATTAAAACATCTTCATCAATAATTCACATCATTTTACTTATTTTCCCTAAGTTTTGTTCTTCAGTCCAAAGCATTTTTAGTGTTAAATGTTCAATACTGAAAATATCAAAAAGAAAATAAATAATTGACAAGGCAAAACATTTGGACAGCGTGTTGTCTGTAAAGAAAAAATGTCAGAACTAAATGATTAATTAAAACAAGTATTAAAGTAGCAGTGAAGATAAAACCTACGTCAGCGTCTTTACTTTACAGAATGGATTCTCCAGGATCTCACAGAGACGCTTCATCTCAGAGTCTCCAAAGATTCTTCCTGCAACATAGATCCGATCTATTTCCAGTTCAGTCGGGGAGGGGTTGGACTTCAGAGCTGAGGCCACAACTTCACATTCAGTCTCTGAGAGACTACAGCCCACTAGTCTGTGATGAGAGAAAGAATCAGATCAGTTGTAGTTAAATCAGACTAATAAAGACTGATAAACAGACTAAAAGATGATGACTAAACAGTCATGTCAGTCTCTTCAGGTCTTGGTTCTACTGCAGAGCTGCTGTGTCTCTGCTTTGGTTAAAAGCTTCATTTAACCACAAAGATGAAGAAAGATTATCTAGAGTAGAACAACAGAACTGACTAAATCTATCTGGATGTCCATGTTAGCATTTGGCCATCTCCTCTATGTAAATTATCACCAGATTATCTCTACACATATGCTAGTCAAGTGATAATACACTATAGTTGTTTTGGCTTCATCTCACTTCAAAATCATCTCTAACTTGACATACAAGTGACGCCTCTTCCTTTTACTGGAAGTGACCAAACTGGGTAAAATTACTGATGATGTATCAAAAAGAAAACAGGAGGCTCCAGTTTTCATTTAGTAAAGAGAGTCATGACTTAATGTAACAGATAACGGTGTTATGTTACTTCCAATAGAACACAGTGTGTTACTACAACTGCATCAATAAAGCAGCTTTTCTTCAGAGCATGCTCTTCGCTGCAGGAGTTTACCAGTGGCTGACTTAGTTTAGCACTTTACTTCTTCAGTGGTATAATAGCTGAAGTACATTCTACCTGCTACTGTCTGCAGTGGAGGGACCCCTATTTCATTTACTACAAAGTCTGTTTTAGCTTGATATATTGCTGCAAGAGAAGAGTTTGTTACAACCATTTATAGCAGGTTGCAGCTTGTTAATGTGCAATAATTATCAAGTTCAAAAACATTGGGTTTATTTATTGTTCTTCTATGATGAACATTGAGTATAATAATAATAATCATATCTACATAATTATATTAAAATTGATAGATGTCTTGACTCTTGACTCACTTGGTTGCGGATTTCCTGTTTGCGGTAAGGCGTATTGTGTCACTTCCTGTTATCGTTGTGTGAACTGCAGTGTGTTGCTGCAGGCTCTCTCACTTTTATCTTTAAACCTCTTTGCTGTAACATCTGTTTCCAAAACATAAGCACTTTTAAAACATTTTCTTTGGCTGCACATCACGTTTGGGAACTCCTCGTATTTCACACGGTTTGTTCTTTGGCGTGGTAACAGGGCGCTAGCCTAGCTTTAGCCTAGCTTTAGCCAAGCCATAATGGCTTCTCCGTCTCTGACTAAGTCTCCTATCTGCTGCTCTCTGTACCAGATGTTTACTTATTCCTCTACCACTTTTAGTAATAATGTTACATGTAATAAATGTAAGGTTTTTGTAGCTTTGGAGGCGAGGGTATCAGAATTGGAGACCTGGCTCCATGCTGTTGAAAAACCGGCTGATAGCCGCCCCTTTGCTAGCAAGGAGCCGCATAGAGTAACTTATCGTAGCGAACCAACAGCAGTAGCACCCGAACAGCTGGGTAACCAGGCCGGCTGGGTGACGGTTCGTAGGAAGCATAGCTCCAGATTTCAGCCCCCTGGTCACCACCAACCCGTCTGCGTTTCTAGCAAGTTTTCCCCACTCAGCGACACAACCGCTGAGCAGCCGATCCTGATTATTGGGAGCTCCATAGTCAGAAACGTGGCACTAGAGACACCAGGGACCATAGTCAAATGCCTACCAGGGGCCAGAATGGGCGACATAGAATCTTACCTGAAACTGCTGGCTAAGGATAAGTGTAAATACAGTAAGATTGTTATTCACGCTGGCGGTAATGACACCCTGTCACGCCGATCGGAGGTAACTGAAGTTGGTGTTGCTTTGGTGTGTGAGTTTGCTAAAACAATGTCGGACTCCGTAATTTTCTCTGGTCCCCTGCCTGATCTGACCAGTGGTGACATGTTTAGCGACATGTCGTTATTCAACTGCTGGTTGTCTTGATGGTGTCCTGAAAACAACGTGGGCTACATTGATAACCAGCAAACTTTCTGGGGAAAACCTGGTCTGATCCGGAGAGACGGCATCCATCCCACTTTGGATGGTGCAGCTCTTCTTTCTATGAATATGGCCGGATTTATTAGTTCTCCTAAATGCTGACAACCTAGGGTCCAGACCAGGAAGCAGAGCCGTAGTTGAACACACCTCTCTGCAGCTTCTGTACTGTTACCCACCCATTATCCTATTGAGACGGTGTCTTTCCCACGGCCAAAACTAAACAAATTAAAAACAGATCTAAAAAGGAGCAAATCATAAAAATCTAATGTAAGAATCTGAGCTTACGTGAGAATTACTATGGGGCCAAAATAGTAGCTTTAACATTTGCAAATGTGTGTGGAGAGTTGTGTCTGTATCTCGATTTGTGTGTGTGCAGTGGGATTTGAAAATGTGTAAATAAATCTGTAAATGTGTGAGGAGATTTGTGTGATTGTACAACAATCTGCAAATGTGTAAAACTACTTGTGTTTAATCCGTTTTGCAAATGTGTAAAAAAACCCACAAATCTGTATTCAGATCTGCAAATGTGTACTAAGATTTGCAAATGTGTAGATCAATCTGTAAGCACACACAGAGACACTTGTGTCTGAAGTATTTTCGCTTCAAGACCCAGAAATACAGACAAATCATTGGTTACAAGTCAAGCGGTTTTTCGTTTGGCTCTCTTTACACACGTGATTTTTGCTACCCTTCTGCCGCGTGACATGCACAAATGCGTAGAAGGATTTGTATGAGTATTTTCTCAATTTGGAACTCCTTGCGCAGGCTCACAGGCACACAGGCTGCCTCTTCTGGCTGTGGGAGGTCACGTGACTTTCAAGGATTGTACCGAAGCGTTTTGCTTCCAGACGGCTGACAAGGCAACTTGTTATAACTATATAACTTTCTCCCTTTAACGGCAAAAGTTTCTTGTTTTAATGAGAGACTTATCTTGATAAAATGAGATAATTTTCTCTGTATAATAACTCAACATAACCCGGTGTTATGCCCAAAAGTGCATGCCTGCCGAGATATGCATCCCCTGTCGCGGGAGGGCGCCTCACTCTGTATAACTGAATATCAACGGAAAATGGATTAAAATATGACCAACGGAGCGACTTGTTCTCATATTTATTATATAAAAACATTTAAATGCACCTCTAGTGTGAAAAAAACTGTGTTTATTTGGATATTAATTTACAAAAGTACGGGTGTTATGAACAACGTTAAATCCAAAGTTTTTATCCGAGGTATGGCTGATTAATTTGTTGTGGTCTCTTGTCATTCACACACAATAAACCGTGAGAGCCGACGTGAGTTTTGAAACTGCAACGCTTTTTCTTAAGCGGAAGATCAAACGTGCATCTACATAGCACCGCGTTCATAGACCAGTGTGATGCCTTCGCCAGCGTCAGAAAGCTATGGTGCATTCAGGAGCATGCGACATTTCAAACTTACAAGGAGAGAGGCATAAAACGGAATAGAACCTAACTCATACAATAATGTATTTATCCAGAAACAGTGTGGGCTTTCTTACACTACTGAATGCTCTATAATTGTATTTCTGTTATGTTTTGATTATGCACATCTGCTAGCTTTTTATTCTGAAAAATCTATAATATTACAGCAGCATCTTATCAAAGTTTTTCAAAAGCCTGTTTAAAAGCTCCAAATGGGGCTTCAGATCATCCAGTAACAAGTACACTGTCATTGTTTTACAGGGCAGAATTTGCATTTGCTAACCCTTGTCTTTTAACTACAGATGAATATACAGGAATATAGTCATACAAGTGTCAACTCCTCTGAGATGGCAGGGGATGCAATTTTAGGCAAGGGGCTGCCAAAAAATGCATCCCCCTTGTTTTTAATCTAAAAATTGTCCCACACACCTGAAATTCACACTGGGTTTATTTACAACAGTTTGCATCCGAAACAGTCCTCTGCCAGCCGCTGTTTTCTTCTTCTGGGCAATTTGACGCGGAGCTTCAAAAATCACATCACTACTAGTGGTAGTAGAGCTGAAATCGGTAATGGCGGTTTTACAATGTTTTTTTCCCCACACCATAAAGACGTGTAAATAAACATTTCCTTAGTGAAAATTAAAATCAAAACAGCAAATTTAATAAATAAAATGTACTGATATGAAAATTATTTATTTTTAAAAAGTCTTGTTCCACACTTCATTTTAAGATGAAGTTATCTTCTTCTACGCATTGTACTTCATATGCACACCCAGCTTGTCCCCTCTACTTCATTCATTCTCGCAAATATGCTCTATTGGCTGAAACCAGGGAATCGGAGGAGAGAATTGCAATGGATCTGGGAGAAGACAAATGTCTCTCCATCTCGTTCCTCACTTCACGTCGTGTTCATCAGCAGAAGGAAAATTGAATTCGGGCGGAAAGTTTTGAGCGACACAATCTCTTTCGATCGCGCAGCGCCTTCAAACAGCGCTGCTCATGGTGCCTTGACTCTGAACCTCTACCAGCACTGATGCTGCTGGAGGGGGAGGGGGGCTGCAATGAGTTTGATTTAAATTATGTTCTAATTTCAATCCCACAACTTTTGTTATGATGGTTGTACTGATGTAACTGCAACAGATTTCAGAAGAAGAAGCTCTGAATTTCTCGGGGGGGCAAACCTGTTGTGACACTGAAGGGGTTGCGCGGCTAAAAAAGTTTGGGAACCCCTGACTTAGAGGTTAGGAACTGAACAGCAGACAAACCAAGGCTGTTCAACCATGCCGCTCATCTGAGCTGTTTTTCACACAATGTTTCTGATCTTCTCTGATTTATTTAGTTTTTACAAAGAAGTCATTTAGGGGCCAGATTACCATCACCAGCGGACCAGAAGTGGCCCACAGATCATCAGTTCAATAGCCCTGACCTAAAGAGTTATTTTCTAAAGAGGTGAATTATGGGTAACAGCCCAATGAGTGAAGAGCTGTTTAAAGTTTAAATGTGTCTCTGGATGATTGAATCTTTCTAAAAGATCAAAATCTCTAAATACCAAAAGCTACAGCAGAGCTGACCTGAATGAGCTGAAAATTTAGAAATCTGATGGTTGAAATACTCCAAAGTATGAAGGAAGTAGTTAAAGGTCCAAAAACGTCCAGAACCGACTGAATAATGAGGAATAAACCAGACGACAATAATGCTGAATCAGCATCAGTCAATGAAGACATCTGGACTCACCGAGCCTTTCTGCAGTTCCTCACAGCTGGAACCAGTCTCAGTCGTCCTGCTGCTGATGTGTTGTACTTCTCCAGGTCCAACTCATCCAGAACCTCCTCTGACATCTGCAGCATGTAGGCCAGAGCTGAGCACTGGGACAAAGAGAGCTTCTCTGACCTGTTCTCTGATTTCAGGAACTGTTGGATCTCCTGATAAAGTGAGAGGTCCTTCATCTCCATCAGACAGTGGAAGCTGTTGATGCTTCTGTCAGGAGAGATGCTATCAGTGTTCATCTTCTTCAGGTTGGTGATGACTCTCTGGATGGTTCCTGGACTGTTCTGTGTCTGACCCAGCAGGCCTCCTAAGAGTCTCTGGTTGGACTCCACAGAGAGGCCATGAAGGAAGCGAGCAAACAGGTCCAGGTGGCCATTTTTACTTCTGAGGGATTTATCCATGATTTTCTTCAGGAACTCATCCAGAGATGTTTCTCTGTATTCTTGTGCCAGGCGGTTCTTCTCCACCTTTGTCTTCCTGTGGGTGTAATCTTTCCTCAGGAAGTCAACCAGAGATGTTTCACTGTATTTATCTCCCAGGAAGTTCTCCACCACCTGTGTGTTACTGCTGGTGAAGCAGTGGAACATGTAGACTGCAGCCAGAAACTCCTGAATGCTCAGATGAACAAAGCAGTAGACTGCTTTCTGGAAGATCACGCTCTCTCTCTTGAAGATCTCTGTACAAACTCCTGAGTACACCGAGGCCTCTGTGACATCCAGACCACACTGCTGCAGGTCTTCTTGGTAGAACATGATGTTTCCTTTCTCCAGATGTTCCAACGCCAGCCTCCCCAGCTTCAGGAGAACTTCCCTGTCAGCCTCCATCAGCTCCTGTGGACTCCTCTCATGTCCTCCATGGTACTTGTTCTTCTTCCTCCTGGTCTGGACCAGCAGGAAGTGAGAGTACATGTCAGTCATGGTCTTGGGCAGCTCTCCTCTCTGCTTTATGGTCAACATGTTCTCCAGAACCGTAGCAGTGATCCAGCAGAAGACTGGGATTCCACACATGATGTGGAGGCTCCTGGAGGTCTTGATGTGGGAGAAGATTCTGCTGGACAGCTCTTTCTTACTGAACCTCTTCGTGAAGTACGCCTCCTTCTGGGCGTCGGTGAAGCCTCGTACCTCTGTTACCCTGGCAACACATGAAGGAGGGATCTGATTGGCCGCTGCAGGTCTGGAGGTGATCCAGACCAGAGCCGAGGGAAGCAGGTTCCCCTTGATGAGGTTTGTCAGCAGAACGTCGACTGATGACTTCTGTGTGACGTCAGAAACCAGCCGACTGTGCTTGAAGTCCAGAGAAAGTCTGCTTTCATCCAGGCCGTCAAAGATGAAGAGAAGTTTGTGGCGAGCCAGCTGCTCTGCTGGGAGCTTCTGGAGGGTTGGATGGAAAACATGGAGCAGCGTGAGAAGACTTTGCTGCTCACCTCTGATCAGATTCAGCTCTCTGAACGACAGCAGAACCACCACGCGGACATCTTGGTTCTTCAAGCCCTCGGCCCAGTCCAGAGTGAACTTCTGCACTGAGAAGGTTTTTCCAACACCAGCGACGCCGTTGGTCAGAACCACTCTGATGGCTCCATGTTGGTCAGGTGAGGCTTTAAAGATGTCGTGGCACCTGATTGGAGAGCCATGGATCCTGGAAGCTCTCTCCAGCTGCTTCACCTCATGTTGGGTATTAACCTCTTCACTCTGTCCCTCTGTGATGTAGAGATCAGTGTAGATGCTGTTGAGGAGGGTTCTACTTCCTGGTTCATCACTTCCTTCAGTCACACGTTCACATCTCCTCCTCAGACTGATCTTATGTTCCTCTAGAACCTCCTGCAGACCAACATCTGCTGGAACAGAGAAGAAGAGACAACTGAAGGAAAAACCTGATTTAGTGATGAAGTTGGAGCAGAAACATCTGGAACATCAGGAGGTGTCATCATTAGAAGGTCTCTTATTTCACATGATGTGATGCTAACCAATGGGATCCATCCTTAGAAGCAGAACCGTGTTAGATGGTCAGACAGCAGAGTTCTGCCTCTGCTTTGTGGCCAGTATCTGTTCACTGTCAGGATCTGATTCACAAAGCAGATCAGATGAAGAAATGCTGACAGAAACATGCAGCAGCTTTCAGCAACATGAACTGTTTAGCATCAGGTCACCATTGTCCTCATTTCTCTGCTTCTATCAGACCTTCTCCCACAAACACAGCAGCTACAGAAGAGGCAGCGAGACAGAAATGTTTGCTGGCAGCATTTTCAGCCTTAATGAAGGAAATCTGGAGGAAATGCTGTAATCTGCCAGAGAAACAGCTCCTTGGATCAGGTAGTATTCACATTTCAGATGCTTTTCTCCCTCAGAGACTGGATTGGATGTTTTTAGAGAATAATTACAGATTAGAAATGACATTGGACTGATTTGGTCCTTTAGAAGTAAACAGCAGATAGAAATATTCCATGTTTCTACAAATATATCTGCTGTAATCTGGGGTCTATTGTCAGAGGAAATAAAGGTTTCTGTCTCTCAGACTTTCCTTCCCTCTTTCTGTAAAGCAGCAGTGCAGCAGGTTGTTTTCTCCACCTTTTTGTTTCCATCAAAATGTGCTGCAGCTTTAAGGAGATGTTCAGTTTTAATGCATTTAGCACAAAGGGCTGAAAACAGAACCACTTCAAAGCAAACCCAATAGGTTGTTGGGTTGAACACAGACGTTACATTTACAGCAGCTGGAAATCCAGAGATTCAGGGCAAATAATCGATCCCAGAAAGACTTTAAACACTTAGATTCCCAAATGCCAACTAAAGACGAGGAATTAGTCCAACAGAGACGATAGAAGGAAGTTCTGATTGGAGATGTTCAGTCTCACCTGGAGCACAGCTGCTCTGATTGGCTGCCAGCAGTCCAGGTCCTGGTCTGAAGAAGTAAAACAAAAGTAATCACACCCCTTCTCCTTCCTTTAGATCTTAACATAAATGCTCTTCCTAATTCATGCTTTACTTACAAGTTTATAAAACTCTATGGTCCATTTTTAAACAAATGAATGAATATGCTTCTAAACATATATTTACACATTTACATGCCAACAATTCTCCCTACAGCCAATGTGACTAAGACCATTGTACATGTGTGTATAACCAGGCCCAATGTTTCTTCAGTGAATATTACTGGTTTATTGACTAACAGCTGATGATTATGGAGCTTTAAGTTAAGTTAAAGTTCTAAACTAATTTACTTTCACTTTATAAACTGAAGACTGGGTAAATATTATGTTTTATATCTATGTGGAATCACAGAGAGAGGTTCTGCTCTCTGTCTGTGGTTCTGACCTCTGAAACACCAACATGTTGTTATTCAGATCACATCAATCAGTGAGAAACTGATAAAAACCAGAGAAGAAGCTCTGAACACAAACTGCTGCAGAGAAGCAGAAGCTTTAAAGATCCAGAAACATTCAGATGGTTCTGGTGGACCAAACTGAACATTATCTTAATAACCGGGTTCTGCTGGTCTGGATCACATGGGTCCTACCAACACCTGCAGGACAACAGGCTCATGTCACAGTTTAATGGAGCTGATGAGATCAGACTTAGATGAATTATTCTACAAAGTACTTCTATAGTATACACTACTAGTACTACAAAGCCCAGAAAGTTCTGGACACGGTCCGATTGATCACATCTAGTCTGAGAAGGTGGAGAGCAGAGGATCTGGTCCCTGATAGCAGAACTAAAGCTGGTGGTCTGGTCTAAGGAATTGATGTGGCCGTCAATAAAGAACAGAACCCATGAACGGACCATGGAGCAGAACCTTAGAACCAGAACAAAGCTGAAACCAGAGAGACGCTGAAGATCAACCAGTTAATGTTCTAGATATTATATCTCTGTGGAGTCACATAGATCAGTTAGAAACTTGGTTCTTACTCTGAGTCTGAGGGCCCAGGTTCTTTACTGAAGTCTGGATTGTTTCCTTTGGACCGGTCACTCCTCATAGACGGACAGCTGGATCCTGGAGGTTCTGCTCGGTTCCCCTTTAGATGACTATTCCCCATCTCCTGGACTTCAGTCAGCCTGAGAGAGGAACCAGAACCAGTCAGTTCCCAGTGGTTCAGGTCCAGTCAGTGTTCTGTAGAGCAGAAAGCTGGTTCCCATCATGTGTGTAGAGGACCAGAGGAACCTGAGTTCAGCAGGTACCATCTGGGTCTGGATTGTCCTCTCCTTCACTACTTCATGCACCTCCTGATGTCTGCTGGCTGATCTCCTCAGAACCATCTGGAGAAGTTCTGGTTTCTTCAGAAAATGAAGCTAAAACTGAGGGTGAAACCTTTTCAGGTCTGAACTGGAATCTTGTTCCAGGTCTGTAGAAACATCCAGAGTGAATGAAGGAGGGAACATTTCCTCTGAAGTTCTGATGTGTTGGTTCTGAACACAGCAGCCCGCAAAGATGAACAAAGATTCTGCAGCTTCACTGCTAAAAGGAACTAAAAGGAAGTAAAACTGAATTGAAATGAGTGTTTTTGCCCTTGATCTGAGCAGCTAAATAGGATTATCTGCCAACTGAATACGATTTAGCATTTAATATAGGATCAACTCATCTCCATCATCTTATTTCAAGGTCAGTATATCTAATTATCTAATTTTAGGGATCAAAATACTCATTCCACTGGCAGATAATCTGATTTAGCTGCTCAGATCAAGGACAAATACACTCATTTCCAGAAAGTTTTACTTGCTTTTAGTTCTCTTTTGCAGCTTATAACTCTTCTCTTGGACCATCCTGCAGGTCATTCTCCAGAAGAACAGCAGAGATGGATTTATCTGATTGAAGATTTTACCATGATGAGCTCAATCAGAACCAAGATGTTCCTCTGAAAAAGACTTTATTTAGGAGGAACATCTTGGTGTTTCAGCTCCTTTATGACCAAAGTTATATTCAGGTGACCTGAAGTTTTCCTCTGCCGTTTCCTCTGCCGAGTGTCCTTCTGCCGTTTTCTCCAAGACTTCTTCAACTTTCACTATCTGACAGTTATTCAGTATTAATTGTGTTTCTGACTGATCAATAACTGTTTAAAGGGCAAAGCAACAAACTTCAGGCAAGTCCTGTCTGCTGAATAAACGGCAATGAGAGGGTTAAAAGTGACGCTGTTACAAACTAGTCTGCATGAACTGCTGAACAACATTTCTGGCTCGTTTTCATTCCATAGACACTTTGATATTTGTCAATTAGGGCAGCCATTTAAAAGTATTAATAAACTATATAAACCCTAGGTGGAAATTCAATTAAAGAAACTGAATTACTTACATTCATCCAATCAGAGGCTCATCTCCTCCGACGTAAGCCAATCAGCTTTGAACCAGACCTCCACAAAGCCCAATCAGCATCCAGAGTTCATCTTAAAGGTCTTCAAATCACGTCTCAGCCTGCTACCCAGCCAAAGCTCAAGCAGTGGTTGCCCAATGTCTGATTAGGACTCAGATGACCCCGATCCAACCCACCTCCATCCCTTCTCCACCATGGTAGCCAAGCTCCATCTGGCTTTCCCATGGTGCTCCTTCAACCTCGTCCCTATCAGAGTGTAATTCCTCCTGGACTCTGACTGCATTCCCTGTCACATCTCAATGGGTCCGGCAGAAGGCCGCCATGTTTACCTGGAAGAACCCAGGCAAACCCAGGTTCTGGGTTTGCCTGTGGTTCTGTCTGGGTACTCTGGCTTCCTCCCACAGTCCAGAAACATGATTTTTAGGTTAAATGGTGACTCTAAGTTACCTTTAGGTGTGTGAGGAGGAGACGGGATCTGAGCGTCTGATTACAGGGAGATAATCGACTGGTTTTATTTTCTGCAAGGAGCTCTATAATAGATCAAAGCATATGGCTGTAATAAAAATAATAATAATGGGCGTGATTCGGTGCCACAGTGGTTCTTAGACCATTAATCTGCACTGTAGAGTGGGTGGCCTGCAGCCCCGTGGCCCGGTCCATGTCAGAGAGCCAGAGGTGAAACTCCTCAGGGCCTTTCCTCGTCTCTTTAGCCTCCAGCCTGTCAGCCTCTGTGCAGGACTGCAGCCTCTTCTCACTGCAAGCAGGGCGCCTGCAAGCTGCAAGGAGTGCCAGTTACTCAGAAAAGTGATATAATAGATGATGGGAAACCACTACGGGACGCAGATTAGTATTATTCTCTTCTTTAACTACTCCTGCTGCCCCTATGGGTCAGTGAAAAAAGTGCTGCCCCAGGCGGTGCCAGAAAAAGGCTATTGACCACGGGACGCCCATCTGTGGTTAGTAAATAGTAAAGGAGTTCACAGTGTACCAACTTATGCAGGTTTACATGAAAAGTCTCAGGAAATGTGTGTTTTCTGTGCACTAGAACAAAGAAAGGGCTCTGTTTGATCATTAGTACTAAAATATAAGTTTAATACAGAACTGCAGCCAAAATGTTTCTAATTAAAACATCCAGCCAAGATTTTCACATTAGACATTTGGTACTTTACTAACTAAATGCTTTATAGTGACTTTTCAGCCACAGCGAACAGACGGTCTGGCCAATAATAACGCAGCAGCAGCAGCAGCAGCAGCAGCAGCATCAACGGGGGTTTCTCCCTGCAGCATCCCTGGAGACACCAGCCTGTTGGTGGGTCTCTGGCGCCCCGACAAGTCCCAGCAGAAATAGCATCGGCTCATCATCCTCCAGAACTGACTGCACACATGAAGCCTGGAGGTTTACTTTCTGCCTAAAAACATTTTAAATTTTTTTATAAATGAAGGCTATAAAATCCTGAGTTTTGTAAACTAGTCAACTCCTTACTGCTCCTTACTCCACCCTTGTGGTGGCTCCAGCCAACCCCGTTCCCTTAACAAGCCCCGAGTACTGGGCCAGCTGAGGGACCAAAGCCCCAGAAAGTGAAATTAGTCGGTAAATGTGAATGGAAAAGCTACTGTAGTGGATTAATATCTCACAATGCATGCATTTTTGTCACAATAGTTAAAGGGTGTGCTTACATATCTCACAATGAATGTATTATTGTCACAACGGTTAAAAAGTGTGCTTTAACATGTATCTGGGGGAAATGTGTGTGTGTGTCAGTCCAGAGGTCAAGTTGGGAGTTAGAGGGTTGATGCACACAGGCCCTGGCGGAGGAGAAGTACATGATGCACCATGGAAACATCGGAACCAAAGATCAAGTTATACTGTAATGTAAACAAAATGTGCATGGTGATGGTCCGGAAAAGGAGATGATGTGCAGCCGTCCAGAATGGCCAAATGATGTTAACGTAATGAGGTGTAGTCATCTGGAATGATGTAATGATGTGTGGCCATTTTTAAAAAAATATGCACCCTAGAGAAAGTTCCACAGGTATGTAATAAAATGACAGAGATATCCGTGGAAAAGTAATTGAAAATAGGTAATAAATAGGAGGGGCTCGGGGAGGAGCCCCAAGACCCAGGGAATGAATATAAGCAAACCACTTTCTTTGTTTTGTCAGATGTTGACCGGTGAACATCTCATGTGTGGTTGACTTGTATTACTGCAACAAACCATACTGGACCGAGACCCAGCTGCCTCTGTTAATTTTTGGACCACTGTTGGAGATTTTTCAACTGCCTTACCAAGAACTTAGAATTTTTGAAAGACTTAGCACTAATTACTACGTCGTCTGGAGGACATCCACGACACTACCAGGGATCTGAAAGCTCCAGGCTTTTCAGTGGCAATAAAAAAGAGGCTTTACATACAAACCTACACATGAATATATACACAGCAAAACAAACATCGCTCTCATTTATTATAGACAACAGACTGAAACACATGAGCCATAAATTAGTCAGGGCCTCCTTAATTAAACACAGTTTTAGCTAAATATAGAAATGCTGGACATTTCTACACAGTTTCACTCCACAGATGGAAACAAAAAGTTTCAAGAGTTCTAACACTAAGAATCTTTAGATTTCCATATGAGATCATAGCCACCATCTCTATCTAAAAACCTCTTTTTATCAGTTCCTCCACATTTTCTGCTGACAACCCTTTGCTTAAGATTTTATTTACCAGACCAGGTCCAACTCTGACAGAAACAGAAATGATTACAGGCCTGTATTGAACACAAGGACTGGAAAGTGTCCACAGAATACGCTGATCTGGAAGACTTCCCATCATCTGTGTTGTCCTATAGTCACTTCTGCACTGATGCAGTTCTACCCACAGAGACAGTCAGAGTTTTTCCTAAACAGAAACCATGTGTAGACGATGCAGGCTGAAGGCAGGAAGTGCGGTTCCTGTATCCACAGAGCATGACCTGCAGTGTGGATGCAGATCAGGAGACAGACTGGCCTACAGCAGGGCTAGAAGTCAACTGAAGAAATGCACCTTAAGAGTCAAAAAAGGTAGAAATGTTCTTTTTCTTTTGGTAGAAGACATAAACCATATTAATATAATAGCTCAGCACTCAGGAAGCATCACTAAAAAGTCTGTTCCTGTTCTCAGGAACTCTGATAAACAGTTTTATGGTTGGCTGCTGGAACCAGAGTCAGGACAGAAATCAGCACAACAACCTTTGTTTCTGCAGAGATCTGAGTGTCCTTGTTCCTCCACAGCCAGAAACCATCATTCTAAACACATTTATAGCTGCTGACACCAAACACTGAACACAGCTGCTGACCAGTGTTGTATAGTAATAAAGTAAAAATACTTCACTACTGTACTTATATAAATATAGAAATGCTGGACATTTCTAAACTGAGTCTCATCCACAGTTTCACTCCACTACTGTACTTGAGTATATTTTGGAGTACTTTATACTTTCCTCGAGTACAATTTTTTTTGATAAATTTATCTTTTACTTCACTATATTTCCAAACTTAATTGCATACTTTTACTCCCATTGCTTTAGTTACTGATTACAAAAAAAGCGACATTGAGAGGGAGACAGAGAGACATTGACCCCACCTACTTACAGGTTTATCTATTAGCAGGTTTACCACTTCCTGTAGGTTAACTAAGCCTGGTTTATCACTTAACCATGTTCTTAGTATACACCCCCTTTGCCTGCACTTGATTGTGTACAATTTTAAAGTTTGTAGCACTGATCTTACTCTAAGGAAAACTGAAAGCTTACAAAAAGGTTGTAGTTTCTGTCTAAACTTGGTCTAAATTTCTCCTGCACTTGGTTGTTTATATTATTTTAAGTGAATTTGACCTTCAAAGTTTACCAGAATCAAAAAATGTCATTCAAACTGCATCTACCTTCCTTTACTTTTTACTTATACTTTTCATTACATTACTTGAGTACATCTATTTTTACAGTAATTTTCATAACTAAGACATTTCAGATACTTTAAGACTTTAACTCAAGTAACATTTCAGTGACTTGGACTTTTATCAAAGTTATATTTTGGAGAGGTACCTATACTTTTACTTGACTCTGAAATTTCAGTACTTTATACAACAGAGCTGCTTACACAGGTAGAAAGTATTCTCTGTAACAAAGACCTGGGTGTCAACAGAGGAGCAAACTGAACTCTGACTTCCCAAAGAAAAACTCAGTGAGCAGAAGAAAAGTTAGAATAAAATTATTTTACCTTTAATTCTGACACCGACGTGTTTCTTCTGTTTGTTCTTCAGAGACAAAATGGAGCCTTAGCTTCTGACCTTTGATCTCTACCTGCTGCAGGTGAACATGAGAAGCAGGAAGGGCTCAGCCTGCCCTCCTGGACTCATTTACAGGAAATCAGGTGTCTGCAGTCTGTTATCAGACATGATGTGTTTAAAGACATCCAGTAATAATCATGACATTTAGAAGTCAAGTTTAGCTTCAGGGAGACATGAAGCCTTTTAAGGAGACAAGGGGATAATGTCCTAGTTAGTTTAATTAATATCCGTTTTATTTGACACAAAGGCATAGCTGCACTAAGATCACCGTCTGTACCTGGTTTTAGAACTAGTGAGGTGAATCATTTTATTTTCTCCTTTAATTAAAGTTTTCTCCATTCTTCTACTATGAGTCTTGATATTTCTTGTTAAAGTATTTGTTCATTTTAACAGAAAAAAACTCTGCCTTTTATATTATTGTAAATATGAACAATTCAGTCTTAAAGTATGGCTGTAATAAGACCCGGTTTGTTACCAGATAAGTAGACACATGCACCTGAAACGCTGGAACATGCACCCAGCACTTTGACTTAATTACTAATTAGCTCATCATTGGGGCTCCAGCCTGTAGAAATAAGAATTATACATGTGATTTTAGTTTTATCTTTTAAGTGTTAGTGTGTAGTTAGTGTGTGCTTTAAATCTGCCTCCATCATTCTGGTGCCAAAGAAACCTCAAGTCTCCTGTTTCAACGACTACCGGCCTGTTGCACTGACTCCCATCATGATGAAGTGCTTTGAAAGGCTGGTAAAGGAACACGTCTCCAGTCTCCCCCCAACACTAGACCCGTTCCAGTTTGCCTACCGGCGGAACCGCTCCACTGAGGACGCCATCTCCTCCGCTCTTCACCTGAGCCTGGCACACCTGGAGGAGAAGAACACGCACGTGCGGATGCTGTTCCTGGACTTCATTTCACCGTTTAACACCATCATCCCACAGCATCTGGTAGGAAAACTGGAACATCTGGGCTTCAGCACACCCCTTCACAACTGGCTGCTAGACTTTCTCACCAACAGACCTCAGTCAGTCCGGGTCGGACAGAACACCTCTGATGTCATCACCCTGAGCACGGGATCCCCTCAGGGCTGCGTCCTGAGCCTCCTGCTGTTCACGACAACGACCAGGACTACAGGGAGGAGGTGGAGCAGCTGGTGGGCTGGTGCAGAGACAACAGCCTGATCCTGAACGTGGAGAAGACGAAGGAGATCATCGTCGACTTCAGGAAGAACCGGCCGCACCACTCTCCACTGCTCATTAACAGCTCAGCTGTGGAGGTGGTCAGCAGCACCAAGTCACTGGTGAAGAAAGCGCAGAAAAGACTGTACTTCCTGCAGAGGATGAGAAGAGCCCGCCTGCCCCCGCTCATCCTCACGACCTTCTACAGAAGCACCATAGAGAACATTTTGACCAACTGTCTCATTGTGTGGGGTGGAGGCTGCAGCCCCCCTGACTGGAGGAACGTGAGGAGAGTGGTGAGGACACCCGGGGCTCCTCTTCCCTCCATTAAGAACATTTCATCTTGCGCTGTGTGTGTGTGAGAAGCTATTCCGGTAGGAAACTATATGAGCACCGGCAGCTTTTATTTTGAAAAGACGACAGATTCATAGAAAAACAGCGGGTACTTTCCTGTTTCTAAATTATTATTTCTGTTCAAATTTAAGGTGTCGCGAATGAAAATGTAAATAATTATCTTTCCTGGTGAACCTATTGAGCTGATGGATTGTTGTTCTGAGTGTTAACGGATCATACCATTATAGTCTGTGAAGGGTTTCCCACGCTCTACATCCTCTTTCTGTTTGCATTCCGTGGGAGAAGGTATGAAGTTTGGTTCTATTTCATCCCTACTGACCGCCAGAGGCGGTGCTTAAAGCACTGAATGATCACTCTTGCGCATGCACAGGTCGAGAATCTTATACCAACATAGTCACGTGTGACCCCCGGTGACTCCGGAGCCCATATAGTCACATGACAGCGACAGCTCAGTCCCTTTCAATCTTCTCACATGCAGGTTGTGCAGGTGGTAAGTCACTGATTGTTGCTTGTCGCTGGTAGCCTCGAGACTACGGTCGGGGCTGCGAGGATTTTCTCGCCCTCCAGAGGCTGCACAAGCTATTCTTATTACAACTCTTTCTTCGATTGGTAAGTTGTTTTCCTTTATTCGACGGGAAGCGGGACGCGTTCGCTCCCTGCGTCGATTTCCTTTTGCCTTTTTGGCGACTCCGACCAACCTGTTGCTTGCCGTTTGGTTTTTGGTTGGTGCATATTTTGTTAATCGCTCCCGCTTTCGGGCGTGCGTTTCTTATTTACTCTACAGCCGTTTTTGCGGCTTGCCTTTATCTTGGCAAATTGCAGCCGTGTTGGCTTACATATACTGATTGAGCTTGCGTCTCATTACCGTGCAGCCGTTTTCGGGCTTGCCTCCTCCGTTTACCGTGCAGCCGTTTTCGGGCTTGCCTCCTTCGTTTACCGGGCAGCCGTTCCCGAGCTTGCCTCCTTCATTTACCGTGCAGCCGTTTTCGGGCTTGCCTCCTTCATTTACCGTGCAGCCGTTTTCGGGCTTGCCTCCTTCATTTGCCGGGCAGCCGTTCCCGAGCTTGCCTTCTTCATTTACCGGGCAGCCGTTCCCGAGCTTGCCTCCTTCATTTACCGGGCAGCCGTTCCCGAGCTTGCCTATTAAGTTAATTGCGGCCGTTTTCGGGCTCGCCTTCTCATTGTGAGCAGCCGTGTTCGGCTTCCCTCACAGTGCTCTTTGCAGCTTTTCCACTGCTGGGGAACCCCTGGTGGCGTGTTCTGCTCGACCGGGTTTCCTGGCCTATTTGCTCGTCTGCTAGTGTCAGGAGTAGCGTTTTCAGCTCGACCTGACCTAGTCCTGCGAGCACATGATGTTGGACGTGCCGTGCTGCAGAGCTTGTTTGGCCCCTCTCCAGTTAGAGGATGGGCATGACCTCTGTCCCTCTTGTTTGGGACCGGATCACCTGAGGGAGGCCTTGACTGAAGCGGCCTGCCCTAATTGTTCTGTTCTTCCCTTGTCCCTGCGTAATGCTCGCTTAGCTGACTGTCAGGGCACCGGCCAGCCTAGGAAGCGTACGGTTCCTGAGGCTGCGGGGGCCCCCCGGAAGAGGACCAAGAGAAGCCCTACGGATTCCGAGGGCTTATCTGGGCAGGTGGCTCATCTTACTTCTGAGTGTGGGCTTGGTTGAAGACCCTGACCCAGTGCAGAGCATGGGTTCAGGACTCTCTGCCTTGGAGGACGATGCTATTTCCCTAGCAGCATCGGGTACTGATTTTCAGGATCAGCTTGACTCCGGCTCGCATCTGTCGGATGCCGGTTCGCATATCTCTTCCGATTCTCGGTCGGAAGAGGACGATTCTATAGTGGGTGCGTTAAAAACTGCTTTTGCCCGGTTGCAGCTGGATGCTCCGCAGAACCAACCTGTGACTTCCAGTGCGTTCTTTCGACGTCCTCCTGCTAGGTCGTCCTTTATGGTTCCCCCATCAGCCGAATATGTGAAGGAGGTTCATACCTGTTGGGCAGACACTAAGGTCTTCTCACGGCCGACCTCTGATGGCAGGGTTCTGGCGGCCATGCAAGATGCGCCCAAGTTTGGCTTGGGCCATATGCCTTCTGTTGAGCCCGCAATAGCATCCCTCATTGTGGCGCCAGATGAGGCTTTGAGAACTAACGCCAGGTGTCCTCGTCCTCAGTGCCGGGTGACTGATGACCTGCTGTGCAGGGCCTATGATGCGGGGTCTCATTTAGGGCGGCTCGGTAACTCGTTGTCTCATTTGTTACTAGGTCTCTCAGCCTCCTTGGAAGGCTTTGCAATTGACGCGCCCACTCGGGGGCTGTTGGACGCATCGCTTCATGCCTTTGCCCTTTTGTCAAGGGAAATCGGCCGTGTCCTGTCCACCCTGGTTCAGGCACGCCGTCAAGTGTGGCTGGCTCAGTCTCCTTTGACTGAAGCCTGTAGACGGACCCTGATGAGCCTTCCAGTGGTTCCGGGGGAGTTGTTTGGCTCTGCTGCACTTGCAGCCTTGGAGCGGTCGGCCCAGGCTTCCCGTACCAAGCAGCAGTTGGCTGGCCTTCATCGCAGACCATCGCGGCATCCTGCTGCGGGTGCCTCGGCATCTCTTTCACGCACATATGTTGCTCGGACTACACCCCCCATGGGGCCGCCGCGACCTGCTGCGGCACCTACTGCAGCGCCTACTGCAGGACCTGCTCGGGTCGCTTCCCGACCCGGACAGTTTCCTCGGCGGCCCTCCCGCCCTCTTAAGGGCAGGGGGTCTCGGAAATGACATCACCGAGCTGGCGGTGGGACACTTTACCCCGGACCAGCTCAGTACTTGGGCCGCTCTCGTTCCCGATCCGTGGGTGGTGTCTACAATAACCCGGGGTTATGTGCTACAGTTCCGCCGCCGCCCCCCAGTTCCTGGTCGAGTCAGGATGACGGTGATTCACGGCCTGGAAATGGCTCAGACTCTGAGCCAAGAGATAGGCGCCTTGCTGGCCAAGGGTGCTATATTGCCTGTCGACCCCCTGCAGGATCCAGGGGGCTTTTACTCAAAATATTTTTTAGTCCAAAAAAAGACTGGCGGACTCCGCCTAATTTTGGACCTGAGAGGTCTGAATGTTTTCTTGAAGACTATCCCCCTCCACATGTTGAGCGTCAGGGATGTGCTTCAGGCAGTCTCCCCAGGCGACTGGTTCACCTTGGTCGACTTGAAGGACGCATACTTTCATGTCCCGATTGCACCGCATCATCAGCAGTTCCTCCGCTTTGCGTTTCAGGGCAAGCATTTTCAGTTCAGAGTCCTTCCGTTCGGCCTCTCCCTGTCCCCACGTGTGTTCACGCGGTGCGTAGCTGCGGCCCTGTGTCCTCTGCAGGCCAAGGGGCTGAAGATCCTGCCCTACTTGGACGACTGGCTCATCTGTGCGCCCACAGAAGCTCAAGCCGCTGCGGACACACGCACGCTGCTCGATCATATAGAGCTGTTGGGTCTTCATGTGAACTGGCAGAAGAGCAACTTGGTTCCATCTCAGGTGGTCACGTTTCTCGGCATCACGATGGACTCCTTAACCATGACTGCTCGACCATCGCCTCAGCGTGTCGAGAGCATTCTGCAGATGCTGCCCGCTTTTCTGCCCGGCCATGCACCCCCCTTTATTCTCTATCTTCGTCTATTGGGCATGCTGACTGCGGCCGCTGCGGTAACACCCCTGGGGCTGCTGTCTCTGCAACCACTGCAAATGTGGCTCAACAGCCAGAGGCTGGACCCTTCTCTTACGCCGCACCGCCGCAAGAGGCTGCGGGTGTCCTCTTATTGCCTCGCGTCACTGGCTCAGTGGCGGGATGCAGCATTTATGACCCGGGGGGTTCCACTGGGCTCTCTGCCGTCTCGACGGGAGGTCGTCTCTACCGACGCATCCACCACAGGGTGGGGGCGTCGTGGCAGCGGCATTCGCATCCAAGGAGACAACACATTGCCCCTTGTGGTTCTCCCTGGCAGACAGTGCCAGTCCCCTGGGTCAGGATGCGCTGGCACACGACTGGCCCAGGGTGCTGCTCTATGCGTTTCCGCCACTTCCCCTGATAGGCCCAACACTCCTGAGGGTCCTTCAGGAAGGGCATCAGGTCGTACTGGTAGCCCAGTATTGGCCGGGGAGGACCTGGTTTCCACTGCTTCAGCAAAACGGGTGGGTGAGCTCCATGCGTTGTCTGTTCATGAGTCCTGTTGCCGCTGGAACCCGGCTGGTTCTGGCGTCACACTCTGGCCTGACGCTGCTTTTCTTCCCAAAGTGGCCTCTACTGCGAGCCATGCTGTGCCCCTCCAGCTTGCTCGCATTGATGCAGGTGGGGCCGACAAGCCTCTCTGTCCTGTTCGGGCACTAGAGGCATATGTCAGACTCACAGCTTCCCTCCGGCAGTCTAATAGTCTGTTTGTTTGCTATGCTGGGCCCCGCAAGGGGCAGGCCCTTTCTAAACAGCGTCTGGCACGTTGGATTGTGGACGTGGTAGAACAAGCTTACGTTCTACAGGGCCACCAGCCCCCTGCTGGTGTACGATGCCATTCCACCAGGAGCATTAGTGTGTCATGGGCCGCCATGACGGGGGTCCCTCTGGAGGCTATATGTGCAGCAGCCTCTTGGTCATCCCCGAATACCTTTGCTAGGTTTTACAGGGTTAACCTGGCTACCCTTCACCCAATGGAGGCGATCCTATCCCAAGGACCACCATCATCCCAGTGAGGTGGGCATGTTTTTTTTTTTTTTTCTGGGGTCCTCTCTTTTCCATGTGTGATTCCTCAGGACTCTGTTGGTAATCGTCATCCAGTGCTTTAAGCACCGCCTCTGGCGGTCAGTAGGGATGAAATAGAACAAAAGTTACGACTGTAACTACGGTTCTATGAATCCCGGATGACCGCCAGAGCGCTCGGTCCCTCGGAATTATCGTGTTGTTCGCGAGAAGATTAAGGGACTGAGCTGTCGCTGTCACGTGACTATATGGGCTCTGGAGTCACCGGGGGTCACACGTGACTATGTTGGTATAAGATTCTCGACCTGTGCATGCGCAAGAGTGATCATTCAGTGCTTTAAACACCGCCTCTGGCGGTCATCCGGGATTCATAGAACTGTAGTTACAGTCGTAACTTTCGTTTTCTGTCTTCAATAAGTGGATTTGAAGCGTAATAATTGACAGTTTAATGATTGTTGTTGTAAAATAATCTGCTTTGGAGCATTTAAAGGTTGTTAAACAGTGATAGAAGTGTGTTAGCAGTTGTTTAGCTGCTCTTATGCTAGGTGAAAGATTGCTAATGAAAAGGCTCCATCCATGTTTAGCTGGACTCTAATCTTTCTTTCTTTCTACGCTGTAAAACATTCAGTCCTGGTTCTACGGGGGATCATTTTCTCCCTGAAATCATCTTCAAGTGTTCAGCAAATGTTGCCACAGTCAGCTTCACTTTCTCCCAGCTTGGAGTCCCAGAAAAGATTGATTTCATGTGTGATTTCTGGGAATCTTCTGCTGATGTTTTTGCTGAAAGCCAAAGTGGAAGAAGATCCCAGTCAGAGCTGCAGGTCCAGTAAAGTTCTGCTCAGCAGACTGGTCAGCAGCTCAGCTCAGTCTGCTGAGGATCTGGAGATGTTGAGGCTCTCAGCAGCTTTAGGTGAGTCTGATTCCAGGAGATCTCCTCTCCAAAGTGTCTCCAAGTGTCCTGTCCTCCTGAGATGTTTCAGAGCAGCATCCTAACAGCACAGCTGAGGAAACGTGTTGCTTGGAGATGTTCAGCAAGGAAGCAGAGCCTGTGTGGAGGTGACTGCTGCTGCTGCTCTCACTTCTTCTTCTTCTTCTTCTTCTTCTTCGTGTGGGAGGAGTGTGAGTGAAGGAGCGGAAGAGAGAGCGAGTGAGAAAACTCTGTTTTGAGAGTGTTTTTTCTTACTTTTTTCTGTCCTTTTTCACCGGGTGAGTGTAAATATTGTGTATATAGTTGTTTTATTTTGGTTGTTAGGGTTTTTTGGTGGGGTTTGTGGGGTTTGGTGGCCGTCGGGTTTTGCCCGGCGGCAGGTCGGCGTCTTGAACGCCATGGAGGTGCTGGCGTGTTCTCCGCGCTGACACGGAGGAACGGCATCAAGGTGGGTGCCGGGTCTCCGTGCAGCGTGGAGGACGTTTGTTTGGCGGTGGGTGAGGTGATTGGGCATGGATCCATCAAGTCCGCGGCTCACATGAACGGAGCCGCGGTGTTGTTTGTTGAGCGGGTTGAGCAGCGAACCTGTTGGTGGAGTCGGGCATTTCTGTGAACGGCTCGTTCCTTCAGGTGTCGCCGCTCACGCAGCCCGCTACCAGGGTAATTTTATCAAATGTCCCTCCGTTCATTAGCGACGAGTTTCTCGTTAAAGAGCTCTCTCGTCATGGAAAGGTGGTTTCCCCCGTTAAAAAGATTCTGTTGGGGTGTAAATCACCTTTGCTGAAGCATGTTGTCTCCCACCGGAGACAACTCTTCATGATCCTCAACAACCGTGACGAGGAGCTAAACCTGCGTTTCCGGGTGAGAGTGGACGAATTTGACTACGTCTTGTTCGCCACCTCATCCGGCATGAAGTGCTTCGGCTGTGGACAGGAGGGACATTTGATAAAATCGGGCCCAAACAGAGCCGGGTCGGCTCCGTCGAGCTCCGCGGAGCAGCAGCCTGCTGCAGCCGGGGAGCAGGTGGGTGTGTCCGGCGAGGCTGGAGCTCCTACCGTGGTGGAGGAGTGTGGCGCTGCGGGGAACTCCAGCGTAGCCGCGGAGGAACCCGTGGCGTCAGCTCCAGTCACTGGAGACCAGCAGAGGAGTTTAGTGGAGGAGAAAACTGTGGATGAAACATCTGATCCACAAAGGAGTGATTGTGTGGTGAGTGAGGGCAGCACGGTGGTGTGTGGTGGTGGGGAAACTTGTGTGACTGGTGAGGAGGTGGAGAATCAGGGTGAGATGGAGCAGGATGGTGTGTGTGAAGAGCAGGAGGGTGAGACTGGTGGTGAGGTGACTGGTGTGTGTGGAGAGCAGGGAGGGAAAGGTGAGGCGGTGGTAGGTGGAGGGGAGGTGAGTGTGGAGGAGCATGTGGTGGCTCCTATGGAGGAGAAAGTCGAGGGGGCGCAGTTGATGGAGCAGGAGGTTCCTATGAATTTAAAAAGGCGCAGTAAAAGGAAAAATGTGATGACTGCTGTTCAGAGCAGTAAGCAGGTCAGCAAGCTGACCACAGAGAGAAAAGATGTGTCAGACAGCAGCGACAGTGAGGGTGAGCTGTCTGACAGCAGTGAGGTGTCTCTGTCCCAGGGTAGCAGTGCAGAGGCACGTTATCCTGTTGAATCTTTTAATAATTTTCTCCAAGAAACAAAAGGATTAAGAGGGATAAAAGTAGAAAAATATTTTCCCAATTTAAAAATATTTTATTTCTCTGCGAGATATTATATTAGAAGAAAAGAAGAGTCTGGGTTTTCTGATCAGGAGGTTTTTAGGGAAAAGTGAGAATACAATTTTGAATAGAATGATGAGCACTAACTTATTATTTTTATTGTGCGTATTTTATTGTGGTGTTGTTTTTAGCCTTTTACCCAACATGGATAATTTTAAAATAGCTTCTTTAAATGTTAATGGAGCTAGGGAGGCTGTTAAACACACCATGATTTATGAAATAGCAAAACAGAAAAGAATTAGTGTTTTATCTTTACAAGTGATCAGTGATCAGTGATACAGTGATCTTAACAATGAAGCAGACTGGCGCAAGGAATGGAAGGGAGAAGCTTTTTTTAGCCACGGCACCTCCCAGAGTTCTGGGGTGGGCCTCCTCTTTTCCTCAGCTTTCACCCCAAACTCTTTTAATGTAGAAAGTATCGTCCAGGGAAGGTGTCTTTTAGTAAAAGCTCAGTTTGACCATTTTAACGTAGTTTTTATCAATATTTATGCTCCTAACGTCGGTGCAGAGAGGAAGCGTTTTTTAGAGAAAATTGGGGAGAGGTTGGGAGATTGCGGGTCTGATGATTATGTTTTTTTAGGTGGGGATTTTAATTGTACAGAAAACGAATTGTTAGACAGAAATCACAAAGAGCCTCACCAAGCCTCCCAGCAAGCCATGCAGAAGCTTGTCTCGTCTCACGGCCTGGTGGATGTGTGGAGGAGGATGCACACAGGCTCCAGACATTACACTTGGTCCCACAGTAAAGAAAACCGCCTTTCTTTAGCACGTATTGACCGTTTTTATTGTTTTAAATATAATTTTAATGTGTTTAAAACATGTCAGATTTTACCAGTAGCTTTTACAGACCACTCTTTGCTTTTAGGGAATGTTTTTATAACAAACATTTTACCTAAAAGCGCCTACTGGCATTTTAATCTGGCTTTAACTCATGATCGTAGTTTTAGAGAAGCTTTAAGTTATTTTTGGGCTGTTTTTAGACAAAGAAAGGGTGATTTTACTTGTCTAAGGCAGTGGTGGGACCATGAAAAAGTTCAAATAAAACAACTTTGTCAACAGCATACTCTTAATGTCACTCGTGACGTCACCAGATCTATCAGAGATCTGGAGATGAATATAGTGGAACTAGAACATTTAAGTGAGTCCACAGAAAATCGAGAGCATATTGAAGCTCTCAAATCCAAAAGGCTAGTTTTAGCCAACCTGCTGGAGTCTAAAGTCCAAGGCGTGTTGGTCAGGTCTCGGGTTCAGAACATCACAGAGATGGATGCTCCCTCTAGCTTGTTCTTCAGCTTGGAGAGGAAACGCGGGCAGAGGAAGGTGATCCATTCCTTACTATCTGACACAGGGCAGCAGGTGAGTGAACCGGGCCAGATCAGGAGGAGGGCTGTTGAGTTTTACTCCTCTCTGTTTGAGAGTGAGTATAAGGAGAACCAGGAGCTGTTTGGGGAGTTCTGTGGTGGGCTGCCCCAGGTCTCTGAGGAGACCAACCTACAGCTGGAGCGCCCCCTGGGGTTACAAGAGCTCCATACAGCCCTCCTGAATATGCAGGGCCAGAAGGCCCCAGGCATCGATGGTCTTAAAGTAGAGTTTTATAAAGCCTACTGGGACATCCTGGAGGAAGACCTACTGGAGGTCTATAATGAGAGTTTGGCCACTGGTTCACTCCCGCTTTTGTGCCGCAGGGCAGTCATCACCCTCCTGCCCAAGAAAGGGAACCTGCAAGACATTAAGAACTGGCGCCCTGTGTCTCTCCTCTGCACCGACTACAAGATCCTCTCCAAAGCCTTGGCAACGCGGCTGAGAGAAGCTATGGAGCAGGTCATCCACCGGGACCAGACCTACTGCGTCCCCGGCAGGTCCATGGTAGATAACGTCTACCTAATTCGGGATGTTTTGGAGGTCTCCGGTTCATTGGGTTTAAGAACGGGCTTGATCGCATTAGATCAAGAAAAGGCGTTTGATCGCGTCGAACACGGCTTCCTGTGGAAAACTATGGAGAGGTTTGGGTTCGGCGCTGGTCTGATCGCCAAGATCCAGGTGATGTACAGTGGCATTGAGAGTATGCTAAAGATTAACGGTGGTCTGTGTGCTCCTTTTAGGGTGCGTAGAGGTGTTCGCCAAGGCTGCGCCATGTCCGGGATGCTCTACGCGCTCTCCCTGGAACCCCTGCTTCAAAAGATACGTTCTACTGTTCATGGTTTGGTTTGACCTGGTTTTAATAGTAGAGTGGTTTTATCTGCCTTTGCTGATGACGTTGTTGTTTTTACTAAAAACCAGCAAGATGTCGACGTACTGAACGAGATAACAACTAAGTTCTCTGTTTTATCTTCTGCGAGGGTGAACTGGGGAAAAAGTGAAGCCCTGGCAGTGGGCGAATGGCGTGAAGGGCTCCCGGTTCTCCCTCAGGGACTTTTATGGAAAAAAGATGGTTTTAAATATCTCGGTCTGTTTTTAGGCAATGAAAACACTAAAAAAAAGAACTGGGAAAACATGGAACAGAAAATAGAATATAAACTAGAAAAGTGGAGATGGCTACACTCCCACATGTCATACAGGGGAAGGGTTTTGGTTTTAAATAACCTTGTAGCATCTCAGCTGTGGCACAAACTTTCCTGTGAACAGTGTTTTCCACCGTCTGGTTTGTTGGCCAACATACAAGCAAAAATGGTCAACTTTTTTTGGAACGGTTTTCATTGGGTGCCACAGTCTGTGTTGTTTTTACCCAGAGAAGAGGGGGGCCAGGGCCTTGTCCACTTAGCCGGGAGAACAGCGGCTTTTAGATTACGTTTTGTACAGAAATACCTGGCAGGGCCCTCTGACTTAGTGTGGAGGGACGTGGCCAGCTGCATTTTTAGAGGTGTAAATAACCTGGGGCTGGATGCGGCTCTGTTTTTAACTGATTTAAATCTTTTAAAGTTAAGGGGATTACCGAGGTTTTATCAGGGTGTTTTTAAATCATGTACCCTGTTCAATTTAAAGCCATCCCAAACGACTAACTCTCTGCACTGGCTTTTACAGGAGCCTTTAATCTGTGGGTCCAGGCTAGACGGCGCTGGACCAGGGCTGTCGGAGGCGCTGCGCCGGTCAAAGATAACAACCGTGAAACAGCTGGTGGAGACTGCAGGACCGTCCCTCTCCAACGTCGAGGCCATGGGTTCCATGATGGGGGTACGGTCTGCCAGGCTGGTGCGGCGCTTCCTGGACCTCCTGAGGGGAAAGATGTCGGCCAAGGAGAGGAGCCTCCTCCGTGACTATTGTGAGAGACAGAGCCAGCCAGACCCGATGGACTCCTTTCCTGGCCTGATCCTGGATCCTGGGTTCCCGGAGAGAAGTGGACCTCTGCTCTCCAGCCTGGACCCACAGAAGATGTTTTTTATCCACTATGGACCAGAAAACTGTTTATAGAGTTTGTTCCAAAGTGATAAATCGAAGACACTTCGAGAACCGCGCAGTCTGTGTATGGACTGATAGACTTGCTGGTAGAGCACCCCGGTGGAGGACTTTATATAAGCCTCCAATTAAAAAGAGAACTGGTGATCTCCAATGGAGGATTTTACACGGTGCCATCGCCACAAACTCTTTTTTATCCGTTATTAATCGGGCTGTTTTAAATGAGTGTCCTTTCTGCAGTCTGTCTGAGAAAGTTTTTCATGTTTTTATGGACTGTAACAGACTAAAGACCATTTTTAGCCTTTTAACAAATGTTTTTAGTCTTTTTGGCACTGTTTTTACTACTTCTTTATTTATTGGAGGAGTGTGCCAAAATAAAAGTAATAAGGCAAAGGCCAGACTTTTAAACTTTTTAATCAGTGAGGCGAAGATGGCTATTTATTTGTCCCATAGAGACAGACTGCAGGGAGGACCTCACCTTGATGCTGTGGCTCTGTGGAAGTGCAACGTTAAAGCCAGAATTAGGCTGGAGTTTCACTTCCACAGAGCCACGCAGAACATGGAGGATTTTATGCAGTTGTGGGGTTTTAAAAAGATTTTATGTGAAGTGTATGAAGGAAAAGAACTTCAATTTAACAAGCTTCTTATGTAACAATTTTATGTAAATGACACTTGGTTTTAACTCAATTGTTTAATTGTTTGGCCTTTTGTAATTAAAGTTTTGTTAAAAGTCAAAGTCTTCTTCTTCTTCCTCTTTGTGTTTTAATGGCATCTGACATCCAAAAGGATCATTACCGCCATCTAGTGGTGCGCGCAGCGCACGCAGTTACCGCAACACTTATTCCCCCTCGGTAAAATCGGGGACATTTCCGGGGACAGCTTTAGCCGGGGACAGGTGGTCCAAAACGGGGACAGTCCCCGGAAATCGGGGACGTCTGGTCACCCTAGCTTAGGAGCTGCTAATGCTAACTTAGCATGTATCATCATTCTGCATAAAGTTTTTATAGGTCAGCCAGTTCCAGCTGCAGCTCCTGCAGTGCTGCTTCAGGATCTTTGTTGCTGTAGTTTTTGGGAAGCCTCTGTTTGCAAGGCTAACGTGGGAAAATAAGTGAAAGATTTGTCTGAAATATGTCCGGAGAATAAGATGAGTTTGTATTTGAAGGATCTCACATGTTGAGCACAAACTGATCTTTCCCCTCCAAGCTGTTTGACAGTGGACAACTTTTGTTTATCTTGTGGATTTATCTTCTACACAGTTGTTAAAATGGGTTTGAATTGTGCTGTCATGCACTTTTTAGTTTTTATCTTTCTATTCTTAGTTTCATGTACATTTTTACATTTTATATATTTTGTCTCAGCCTCTTTTTGTTTATATTTTAGCTTGTAAAGCACTTTTTGCGCCATACGAGTTGAAAAATGCTATATAAATAAACTTTGATTCCCCTGTAGCTTTAAGTTCAGCTCATTCATGTGTGAAAATATGTCCACAGCAAAAGCAAAGTCGCAAAGCCAGTTCTTGTCCCTTAGCTCAGGAAATTGGTCAGATTTCCTCCATTAACGGCAAAATGCCCAAATCTACTCTTTCAGCTCCCACACTGATTGGATCACTTTGTCCAAACTAACCCGCGGACACCAGAGTGGTAAAGCAAGTCCTGATGATCGGCATCAGTTTCCTACAGAAACGTAATAAACTGACAATGTGAAAGTCCCCTTGTTCGTATGAAGGTTACAAGTTTTACAACTGCATTAACGACATGATTAAACTGTAATATGGACTTACTGGTGCACAGAGATTGCTGATGGGTGATGCAGCTTCATTCCTTCCATGACAGCAGACAACCGGTAATATAAATCCTCTGCCAGCGTCAAAAACTCCTCCGCTATCTCAAAACTGTCATTAATCCCTTGGATAAAAATGAGGAACTGAGCAGTTTCTTTTATATCAGAATCAGATATACTTTAATAATCCCAGAGGGAAATTGCTGTTACTTTCTTATATCGTTATTTTCATCTAGTGAACAAAACTTAAAGGACTCCGCCTTTTTGTTTAACTCGCCGGATATATCTTCATCAATCACATGGTGAGTCCCTGTCCTGCGTGATAAACTGATTTTTTTTAAACTAGTCTTTGCTCTCTGGACACTAGACACCTGCTGTCTCAACCATGCATTCTTTTAAAAATTCATTTGGAGAAAGGCTTACTAGCCTTTGCTAATTTGAGCGCTAGCAAAAAATGTGCCTTGTAACCTGAGTCTTGGATCATGGTTTGTCGATGAAAAAAGTTTTGAGTGGATTCCTTCACGGCCAAAGTCATTCCTTAATGTCAGTCTGATAGCCTGCTAATGCGGATGTTAGCTTGTTGGCTGGTTAACGACAGGAGCTTGTTTACATGCGCAAAATTCCCTGATCGGATTAAAAGGAAAAAAAGTATTCCAAAAGCATCGTTTACTTGAGCTGAAAATCAAATAAATGATCATGACATGTCAGAATACAATTTCATCTGATGGTAATAATTTGTTGATTTAAGTTTTAATTTGCTAATGAAATTTGCTTGAAGGTACTGTATGGAAGAGAGGAACAGGGCTCTAAACTAACTTCTCAGGAAACAAGAGTCTTTATTGTTATGTAACCAAAATTAAATGTTGGTGAGACATTAATAATAAGAGATAGACCTAAATTGAAAACAGTTATAGGAAAAACATAAGCATCCCTAAAGGACACTCTTAAAAAAAACTCAGAAGAAATAAAAAGTATTAAAGTAACACAGTTTTTGACTCTTCAAAGAAATATTAGAAAATCCTGATACTATAATTAAATAGAATAATAGAACGTCCTTGGAAATAAAATATGTAGAAGGACAAATGTAGCATGTGGCATTTACATGAAATGCAGCTTGTGCTGAAACGGTCTATGAAATGGGCTGGTGGTTTAAATGGGTTTTCTGCCCTGGTTGCATTGTTAAACCCAATTATTTCCCCATGGTGCACAAGGGTGAGCATCAACCAAACCACATTTGACACCCCAGTTTTACAGCAGCAGTGGTGTAGCGTAAAATCGCTGTTCATATAGACAACAATGGCTATTAAATGATTGAAGTACAATCAAATCAACATAAACTTCTTTATTTGAAGCACAATTATTTATTACCTAATATTATTGTAACAGCACACCTAAGCAGCAACTTGTTTTGTGTTTGCTTATTTGCTCTTAGTCCAAATATTCTATTTTGGAAAAGAGAAGTGGAAATAAAACTGTTATTTGTCAGTAATCGTAACAATCATGGATTAATTAATCAATTATTAAAATAATCATTACTTGCAGCCCTCCTTCAAGTTCAAAAATGTATTAACAGAAATACATGAACATCCAAAGAACACCGCTATAGAATGCTGTTTATCTGAATTAACACTATATTTCAATCAACAAATCCTTTCTACTAGGTAATTGAAAATTAATTAGTAATCAAAATGAAGATAAAGTTCATTTTAAAGAACATGGAATGAGATCAAATTTTAAAAAGCTTAAGCTTTATTTTGGTCTTAATGAGCAAACCGGAAAACATAATCATCAATATCTCATCAATGTATAAAAGCTTTGTGAAAATAGTTTGTTATAATCGTAAAACACACACTCCGCTGCGGCCATACTAATTTGTGGGTAACAGTACGGAAGCTGCAGAGAGGTGTGTTAAACTACGGCTCTGCTTCCTGGTCTGGACCCTGGGTTGTCAGCATTTAGGAGGACTAATAAATCCGGCCAGATTCCTAGAAAAAACAACTGCACCATCCAAAGTGGGATGAATGCCATCTCTCCTGATCAGACCAGGTCTTCCCCAGAAAGTTCGCCAGTTATCAATGTAGCCCACGTCGTTTTCTGGACACCACCTAGACAATCAGTGGTTAAATGATGACATGCGGCTAAACATGTCATCACTGGTCAGATCAGGCAGGGGACCAGAGAGTCTGACATTGTTTTAGCAAACTTACACACTGAAACTACACTAACTTTAGTGACCTCCGATCGGCGTGACCGGGTGTCACTACTGCCAGCGTGAATAACAATCTTGCTGTATTTATGCTTATCCTTAGCCAGTAGTTTCAGGTCTGTTAGATTTGTTAGAAAAAGTTGTAGTTAAATAAAAAATATGATGAACTAAATTATCTAAATATATATTAAAATGTGCCTCAGTTTAAGATGACATTAAAATACTTTCTGACATGCATAATGTTTTAATGTTTCCTGCAGATGTTAAGCAGCAGCTGATTGTTAAAGAAGAAGCTTCTTTAGACCACAGACCTCCTGATGACCTGCATGACCCAAAGCCCCCCCCCACATCAAGGAGGAACAGGAGGGAGTCTACATCAGTCTGCCAGGAGAGCAGCTCAATGGGAAGGAGGTGATTAATCAGAATCAAGTTTATTGCCAAGTATGTTTGCACTTACAAGGAATTTGACTTGGTGTTGATGGTGCAGACAAAAATAAAAATACAATAAAATAAAGGATATATACACAGTAAACTGTGCGTTAATGTACCGCAGAAGCTTGTAAGTCCTGAACGGGGGAGAGAGACAGTGTCCAGTGTCACAGGCGGCTCTTGGCCTTGTTCATAAGGTAGCAGATGGGAAAAAGCTGTTCTTGTGGCGTGAGGTTCTGGTCCTGATGGACCGCAGCCTCCTGCCAGAGGGAAGTGACTGAAATAGTCTGTGACTGGGGTCAAGGGAAAATCGTACGAAACGACGCCTTCGGCCGTACAGCCGCAATGATTTTGAATACCGTACGTACGGATTTACACATACAATCTGTATGTATGTGTTCGTTACGAGGTAGTGTACGTACGCGCGCAATAAAAGCTCCAGCATTTCGCCCGCTTGGTCCAAGTCGGCGTTTCGTACGGGCGTGCCGCCTTCCGTGCACCATGTGATGGCGCTCTCTTCTAGATTTAGCGTATCGGGGGGTGTCGGAGGGGGGGCGCGTACGAAAGGAAGGATAGCCGTACGTTACAACGGATTAGACCGCCCAGGATAGCGCCACCAACGTGTCGGAAAGTGCACTGCACGAACACAACTACGGAGGGATGGGGAAGCTTCTGCTATTGGCCGAGACCGTGGCTTATTTAATTAGGGGCGTTTTTTAGGGGCCAAGGTGTACATAAGGAGGGAGGCTGTACAGAACTATTTCCATTGCTTTACAATGGAAGGTGTACAGAAGGAGGGAGGCTGTCCGGAACTGGTCCCATTGCTTTACAATGGCTTATTAGCCCACCCAGCATAGCGCCACCAACGTGTCGGAAAGAGCACTGCACCAACCAACTACGGGCGGGAAGGGAAAAGTGGGGAAGCTTCTGCTATTGGTCGAGACCGTGGCTTAATTAATTATGCGTGTTTTTTAGGGGCCAAGGCGTACATAAGGAGGGAGGCTGTACAGAACTGGTTCCATTGCTTTACAATGGAAGGTGTACAGAAGGAGGGAGGCTGTCCGGAACTGGTCCCATTGCTTTACAATGGCTTATTGGCCCACCCAGCATAGCGCCACCAACGTGTCGGAAAGAGCACTGCACGAACCAACTACGGGCGGGAAGGGAAAAGTGGGGAAGCTTCTGCTATTGGCCGAGACCGTGGCTTAATTAATTATGCGTGTTTTTTAGGGGCCAAGGCGTACATAAGGAGGGAGGCTGTACAGAACTGGTTCCATTGCTTTACAATGGAAGGTGTACAGAAGGAGGGAGGCTGTCCGGAACTGGTCCCATTGCTTTACAATGGCTTATTAGCCCACCCAGCATAGCGCCACCAACGTGTCGGAAAGAGCACTGCACCAACCAACTACGGGCGGGAAGGGAAAAGTGGGGAAGCTTCTGCTATTGGCCGAGACCGTGGCTTAATTAATTATGCGTGTTTTTTAGGGGCCAAGGCGTACATAAGGAGGGAGGCTGTACAGAACTGGTTCCATTGCTTTACAATGGAAGGTGTACAGAAGGAGGGATGGTGTACAGGCCTGTCCAAATATCAATAGCACCAATGGTGGTGGGGAATGGTACTGCAGCATATGGCCAAGAGTGGAAATCTGGGCCCGTTTTGTTTCTGGAGCTATGCCACCAGCCAAGCAATATTTGATTTTTGATAATTGAGGCCTTTGCAGCTCATGGATTTGGACCAAACTTATAAATGCTCATTTCCTGGAAGTGCTCTACAACATGCCACTAACCACATCTTCTTATCTCATTGCTAAAAGGAAGTAGCTATAGGAAGGGGATACAGGTATGAGCTCTTACCCGTTGGTAGATGCCTCAAAGGGGCTCCTGTATGCCGAGTTTGAGCTGGAACAGACAAACCGTGTGTGAGCTGTGTGCCATCAAAGGTTGCAAATTTTCACCTTTTGACCCCCACTGTGTCCACGTGGAACCACCCAGGGAGTTCAAAATCACAGGTTCTGCTCCTCATAAGGTCACCTACAAAATATGTTAAAATCAGCCTCCTGTGAAAAAAACAACAAAAGCTGTTTGCCCCAAAAAATTCAGCCAACTTCCTAAGGGTTCAAGACAGTATTTGAGTCTCAAAAGCTGAGCAAGAAAGGTTTATTTATGCGCAGTGATACCAAACTTTAGATATGAGTTCTAGCTCACCCCTCAACCGCCGTCTGTGATTTTTGTGCCTCTGGGTGCTTGCGTCTAAGAATGGCAACCGTTTGAAGTATGAAAAAGAGATGCACAAAACACAGAGAAGCAGTGTGTTTTGTGCCACTGTTCAGCATAGGAGCAACAAAGGGTCACAAACTTGGTACCAAACGAAAGAGTAAATAGAGACGATCGAAACAAGCCCACTTGAGCCCATGTAGCTTTTTCCTTTGTCTCCCAGCAGCTGGGTTTTTCACCTTGCTTAGGAGGCTCAATAGGGCCTCCTAGAAACCAGTGTTCTGTGCCACTGTTTAGCAAAGCAGCATCGTAGCCTCACAAACTTGGTACCAAACGAAAGAGTACATAGAGACGATCGAAACAAGCCCACTTGAGCCCATGTAGCTTTTTCCTTTGTCTCCCACCAGCTTGTTTTTTCACCTTGCTTAGGAGGCTCAATGGGGCCTCCTATAAACCAGTGTTCTGTGCCACTGTTTAGCAAAGCAGCATCGTAGCCTCACAAACTTGGTACCAAATGAAAGAGTAAATAGAGACGATCGAAACAAGCCCACTTGAGCCCATGTAGCTTTTTCCTGTCTCCCAGCAGCTGGGTTTTTCACCTTGCTTAGGAGGCCTCAATGGGGCCTCCTAGAAACCAGTGTTCTGGGCCACTGTTTAGCAAAGCAGCATCGTAGCCTCACAAACTTGGTACCAAACGAAAGAGTACATAGAGACGATCGAAACAAGCCCACTTGAGCCCATGTAGCTTTTTCCTTTGTCTCCCAGCAGCTGTGTTTTTCACCTTGCTTAGGAGGCCTCAATAGGGCCTCCTAGAAACCAGTGTTCTGGGCCACTGTTTAGCAAAGCAGCATCGTAGCCTCACAAACTTGGTACCAAACGAAAGAGTACATAGAGACGATCGAAACAAGCCCACTGGAGCCCATCTAGCTCTATATTTTGTCTTCCAGCAGCTGGTTTTTGACCTTAATGAGGCCTTAATCAGGGCCTCCTAAAAAGAAGTGTACCAAACTTGGTACTGTCATGGTTTTCAGATGACGAGCCCACATGCAGATACGATGGGGAAGCAAAGCACAGTTTTAAAATGTTTATTTAGGAAACAGGCAGATATAACGGACGGGACTATGGACAACTCGGCAGGGTCAGAACGTCACGGCTGGAGAGACTGCAAAGAGAAGAAGAGTAAGTGACTCTGAAAGGTGAACCAGGAGAACTACTAGAAGCTGCACTGCTTACCATAAAGCTGGGCAGAAGTGGGTGACAGATGGATTGACCAGAGTGAGGGAAGAACCAGCAGGATCCAGAAGCACCAAAAACTGTGACAAAAACAGGGAGATCCAAAATTAGTTCAAAGTTCAAAGATGAAAAAACTCACCAGCAGGTTTTCAGGAGTTGGGTCAGAGGCCACGTCGTACCACCACTGCTTAAGGCTCTGGCGTCTTCCATCTGTCAGCGCTCTGCTTAAGAAGCCAGAGGAAGCCGCCTGCAACGAGCTGCAGGTGTGGGCCACACCCCCTCAGCCAACTAGGCACACCTGAGGAGTAGAGTTAGAGCAGGACAACACAGAGGGCCAAGGTGTACAGAAGGAGGGAGGCTGTACAGGCAACATGGAAGTACAAAACGGTTCTCTGCCCCCTATATATAGGGGCTAAGGGGTGTAGCAGAGTGGATAACAACACTGCCTGCCACCCAGAGGAGCAGGGTTCAAATCCCACCTCAGCCATCATATTCTCATTTACAACATTAAAGTAAATAAACAATTTAGACTTGAAATATTTTTCTAATTTCTTAATAGGGCTCTGGAAGGGAAATTTGGAAACAGATTTAATAATAATTTGAACATTATCTTTTAAAAAGTGGCGTTTTTTTTTTCGATCCTAGATGTACATAACACGGTAGCAGACGTACATATAAATTGTACATAACACGGTAGGTTACGGGCTGAAGGTGGGACTCATTGGAAATCAAGCTCCACTGTTGTGTCTGAAACTGCACTACACGACCACAACTACCGGGGGAGGGGAACAGCTTTTGCTATTGGCTGAGAGCGTGGCCTATGTAATTATGTGGGTTAAGGAGGGGTCAAGGTGTACAGAAGGAGGGAGGCTGTACAGGCAACATGGAAGTACAAAACGGCTCTCTGCCCCCTATATATAGGGGCTAAGGGGTGTAGCAGAGTGGATAACAACATTGCCTTCCACCCAGAGGAGCAGGGTTCAAATCTCACCTCAGCCATCATATTTTCATTTACAAAATTAAAGCAAATAAACATCTTGTACTTTGAAATATTTTTCTAATTTCTTAATAGGACTCTGGAAGGGATATTTGGAAACAGATTTAATAATAATTTGAACATTATCTTTTAAAAAGTGGCGTTTTTTTTTTCGGTTCTAGATGTACATAATGCAGTAGCTGACGTACATCTAAAGTGTACATAACGGCGTAGCTGCCGTACATATAAAGTGTACATATCGCAGTAGGTTATTTTTAATAAATATAAACTGTAACCTGCTCTACCAAACATTTAGAGATGTTGCCTGATGTATGTCAGAGCTCCAGCAGGGGGGGGTCATCGTTCCAGCACTCTAGCCCAGCGAGAGGCACTCTTCCTGGGGAGAGGTGTGTGACTGAGACCCCCCCAAGCCTGGAGGTGGAATTTTTAAATATGTGTCAAAATGTCTGTGAGTAGTGGTAAGAGCTTAACTTAGCTTATCACTCATTTATTTCCTACAGTTTTCTCAAAACAGCGCAGGTTTTGTGGATGAGATGCTGCCAAAACCTGTCCCCGGGGGAACGATCGGTCAGCATCTCACTGGAATGAGCTCCAGCAGGGGGGGTCATCGTTCCAGCACTCTAGCCCAGCGAGAGGCACTCTTCCTGGGAAGAGGTGTGTGACAGAGACCCCCCCAGCCTGGAAGTGGGAGATTAATTTTTTTTTTTAAATTTCACATTAAGGGTCTGGAAGCTATATTTGCAAACGGGTTAAATAATAATTTTAACATTATATTAAAATAAGTGGCGTATTTTTTTTGAGTTCTGTCTCCAGCATGGCGTGGATACGAATTTAACAGGAGTAGCTCAAATTATGCCTATGGTAAGGCAGACTTCCAGAAGGGGGGGTCCAGTCAAGCACTCTAGCCCAGCGAGAGGCACTCTTCCTAGGGAGAGGTCTCTGACAGAGACCCCCCCAGCCTGGAGGTGGAATTTTTAAATGTGTCAAAATGTCTGTGAGTAGTGGTAAGAGCTTAACTTAGCTTATCACTCATTTATTTCCTACAGTTTTCTTAAAACAGCACAGGTTTTGTGGATGAGATGCTGCCAAAACCTGTCCCCGGGGGAACGATCGGTCAGCATCTCACTGGAATGAGCTCCAGCAGGGGGGGTCATCGTTCCAGCACTCTAGCCCAGCGAGAGGCACTCTTCCTGGGAAGAGGTGTGTGACAGAGACCCCCCCAGCCTGGAAGTGGGAGATTCATTTTTTTTTTTTTAATTTCACATTAAGGGTCTGGAAGCTATATTTGCAAACGGGTTAAATAATAATTTTAACATTATATTAAAATAAGTGGCGTATTTTTTTTGAGTTCTGTCTCCAGCATGGCGTGGATACGAATTTAACAGGAGTAGCTCAAATTATGCCTATGGTAAGGCAGACTTCCAGAAGGGGGGGTCCAGTCAAGCACTCTAGCCCAGCGAGAGGCACTTTTCCTGGGGAGAGGTCTCTGACTGAGACCCCCCCAGCCTGGAAGTGGGAGATTAAATTTTTTTTTTTAAATTTCACATTAGGGGTCTGGAAGCTATATTTGCAAACGGGTTAAATAATAATTTTAACATTATATTAAAATAAGTGGCGTATTTTTTTTGAGTTCTGTCTCCAGCATGGCGTGGATACGAATTTAACAGGAGTAGCTCAAATTATGCCTATGGTAAGGCAGACTTCCAGAAGGGGGGGTCCAGTCAAGCACTCTAGCCCAGCGAGAGGCACTCTTCCTGGGGAGAGGTGTGTGACAGAGACCCCCCCAGCCTGGAAGTGGGAGATTAATTTTTTTTTAAATTTCACATTAGGGGTCTGGAAGCTATATTTGCAAACAGATTTAATAATAATTTGAACATTATCTTTTAACAAGTGGCGTTTTTTTTAGGTCCTAAATGTACATAACGCGGTAGCGTACGTACATATAAAGTGTACATAACGCGGTAGCGTACGTACATATAAAGTGTACATAACGCGGTGGCTGCCCTACATCTAAATTGTACATAACGCGGTAGCGTACGTACATATAAAGTGTACATAACGCGGTAGCGTACGTACATATAAATTGTACATAACGCGGTAGCTGCCCTACTTCTAAAATGTACATAACGCGGTAGCGTACGTACATATAAAGTGTACATAACGCGGTAGCGTACGTACATCTAAAGTGTACATAACGCGGTAGCGTACGTACATCTAAATTGTACATAACGCGGTAGCTGCCCTACATCTAAAATGTACATAACGCGGTAGCGTACGTACATATAAAATGTACATAACGCGGTAGCGTACGTACATATAAAGTGTACATAACGCGGTAGCGTACGTACATCTAAAGTGTACATAACGCGGTAGCGTACGTACATCTAAATTGTACATAACGCGGTAGCGTACATACATCTAAAGTGTACATAACGCGGTAGCGTACGTACATCTAAATTGTACATAACGCGGTAGCTGCCCTACTTCTAAAATGTACATAACGCGGTAGCGTACGTACATATAAAGTGTACATAACGCGGTAGCGTACGTACATCTAAAGTGTACATAACGCAGTAGCGTACGTACATCTAAATTGTACATAACGCGGTAGCGTACATACATCTAAAGTGTACATAACGCGGTAGCGTACGTACATCTAAATTGTACATAACGCGGTAGCGTACGTACATATAAAGTGTACATAACGCGGTAGCGTACGTACATATAAAGTGTACATAACGCGGTAGCTGCCCTACATCTAAAATGTACATAACGCGGTAGCGTACGTACATATAAAGTGTACATAACGCGGTAGCGTACGTACATATAAAGTGTACATAACGCGGTAGCGTACGTACATCTAAATTGTACATAACGCGGTAGCTGCCCTACTTCTAAAATGTACATAACGCGGTAGCGTACGTACATATAAAGTGTACATAACGCGGTAGCGTACGTACATCTAAAGTGTACATAACGCGGTAGCGTACGTACATCTAAATTGTACATAACGCGGTAGCGTACATACATCTAAAGTGTACATAACGCGGTAGCGTACGTACATCTAAATTGTACATAACGCGGTAGCGTACGTACATATAAAGTGTACATAACGCGGTAGCGTACGTACATATAAAGTGTACATAACGCGGTAGCTGCCCTACTTCTAAAATGTACATAACGCGGTAGCGTACGTACATATAAAGTGTACATAACGCGGTAGCGTACGTACATATAAAGTGTACATAACGCGGTAGCGTACGTACATCTAAAGTGTACATATCGCGGTAGGTTATTTTTAATAAATATAACATTGTCTTATGAAGTTCAGCATGTGGCTACCACTGTTACAAACTGTAACCTGTCCTACCAAACATTTAGAGATGTTGCCTTATGCATGTCAGAGCTCCAGCAGGGGGGTCATCGTTCCAGCACTCTTACCCAGCAAGAGGCCCTCTTCCTGGGGAGAGGTCTGTGACCAAGACCCCCCCAGCCTGGAAGTGGGAGATTAATTTTTTATTTCACATTAGGGGTCTGGAATCTATATTTGCAAACGGGTTAAATAATAATTTTAACATTATATTAAAATAAGTGGCGTATTTTTTTTGAGTTCTGGCCCGACGGCAGCGGCAAAGGGAGTCTATGGGTCCTGTACGGCCGGTCCACGTTTCGGACGCTTGGCCCTCCCAAAAATGCGCCACTTTGACGGACGTGCGGGCTCGGCCAATGCGTGAACCTTTCCCGTTTTTCCCTTCCCGCCCCCTGCCACGCTGGCGCCATCCCCGCTCCGACAGGTTGGTGGCGCCGAAGGCCCGACGCCAGCAGCAAAGGGAATCTGTGGGTCCTGTACGGCCGGTCCACGTTTCGGCCGCCTGGCCCCTCCCAAAATCGCGCCACTTCGACGGACGCGCGGGCTCGGCCAATGCGGGGCTGTACGGCCCCCCCCCTCCGCCTGCGTACGGTTCGCGACCCTACCCCCGGGCGCCACACTGTGGATGGAGCCCGCGCTGCGAGCGGAGAAGGGCCTTCTTTGGGGGGCCGCCGCACGGCCGCCGTGCGCGGCGGCGGGACGGCGGCGGCGGCGTGGCGGGCGGGGATCCGCTCTGCACCTGCCCGGCCCGCCCGCCGATTTTTAAGGGGGCCGGCCCGGCCGCGGCGAGCTTCGGAACGCCGCCGCGCATACCTGGGCATTGGGGCTGTACGGGGCTGTACGGAAATGGAGGGTCTCGTTTCGCCCGCCCGCCCTGGAAATTTTGGTTTTGGCCCTAGGGGGGTGAAGGGATCAGCCACAAACTTCCTGCACGCCTCAGAGTCCTGGAGGCGTACAGGTCCTGGAGAGATGGACGATTGCAGCCAATCACCTTCTCTGCAGACCTGATGACATGCTGCAGTCTGCCCTTGTCCTTAGCAGTGGCACCAGCGTACCAGATGGTGATGGAGGAGGTGAGGATGGACTCAATGGTGGAGGAGTAGAACTGCACCATCATTGTCCTTGGCAGGTTGAATTTCTTCAGCTGCCTTCTTCAGGACGTACATCCTCTGCTGGGCTTTCTTGGTGAGGGAGTTGATGTTCAGCTCCCACTTTAGGTCCTGGGAGATGACAGTTCCCAGGAAGCGGAAAGACTCCACAGTGTCGATGATGGAGTCACAGAGGGTGATGGGAGTAGCTGGGGCTGAGTTCTTCCTGAAGTCCACAACCATCTCCACTGTTTTTACAGCGTTGAGCTCCAGGTTGTTCTCCCTGCACCAGGTCACCAGATGGTCAGCCTCCCACCTGTAGGCGGACTCTTCACAATCAGAGATGAGTCCCATGAGAGTGGTGTCGTCAGGAACTTCAGGAGCTTGACAGACTGATGACTGGAGGTGCAGCCGTTGGTGTACAGGGAGAAGAGCAGTGGAGAAAGAACACAGCCCTGGGGGGAACCAGTGCTGATGAGCTGTGAGTCAGTCATGTTTTCCCAGCTTCACCTGCTGCTTCCTGTCAGACAGGAAGTCCGTGATCCACCTGCAGGTGGAGTCGGGCACATTCAGCTGGGAGAGCTTCTCCTGAAGCAGAGCTGGGATGATTGTATCGAGTAGTTCACGCGTGACGTCAGCGCTACTTCTGGGTTACGCGGGTAGGCAAAAACAGTACTGTTCTCGCCAAACACCGTGACAAAACGGGTGATTTAGAGCGTACTTTTAGTTAGTTTATTTTTGGAATCTAAACAATGTCTACGACTTGTTGTGCTCCCGGTTGCACACAGAGGCATTCCAAATCGTTGAATGTACGTTTCTTTCGTTTATCGAAGGACAAAGAAAGAAGAAAGAAATGGATAATTTCAATGAAAAGAGCGCAGGCAGACGATCCGAATGGACTGTGGGAGCCAATCATACTACGACAGAATTTGCAGTCTACACTTCATCTCTGGTAAATACAACTTAATTCTGCTCTAGTCATTGTTCTACTTAAATAGCGGTGGAGGGGAGGTGGCGATAGCTACATGGGGCCGGGAGAAGCAGAGTCGATGCGCTGCAGCAGCACGCCGCATCATTTTAGTTTTCTTCGTGCAATCAGTGTACAATAATGTTCACCAGACAGCGGCTGCATTACACCCCTGTTCACGCGCGCTAGTACGTCTGTGTTTACGTTGCAACGTCACCGACACCCCCACCCATTTTAATAAGACAAAAACACCAAAATAATCTGTAGTGAACAATGTTTTTTTTAACCTACCGGGTGGGTCTTCCTCTCTGCTGAGGCGCTGTGTGTCCGACTCCACTTTATGTTACACAAACATGTCTGAACATTCATCCATCCATTTTCTGACCCGCTTAATCCCTCGTGGTGTCGCGGGGGTTGCTGTCTATGTCCCAATATAAAATAATTGTAGCTGTCCAGTGGTTTCAGGGGCTTTCGTGCTCTCTTGTCCGTACTGGCCTGCGTGTTTATAAAGCAGCTGTATGTGTCGCGGTATGAAACCCTTGGCCAGCATTTTACAGACTCGCTCCGTCCCTTCAGGCTTTTGCTGTGTGGATCTGGCAATCTGATACTATCAACCATCAACTTAGTCTAAAAACGATCTTGTGATACGTTATCTAAAGAAGAAAAAAAACGTTGAGAACTCGTCGTTTCCTTTGTTTGCGTCCGCCATTGTGTTCGCCTTTTGCCTACCAGTCCGGCGCGCATGCGCGAAAACCCTGGATCAAAACAATACCAATGAACTGGTCTATAGCGAACCGCGAGCGAGCTATTTTTAGAAACACAACGTCACGATGACGTCACATCACGTGGTACGCGGTAGGACAAACTTGCATAGTCCGCCGCTGTTTCGCTGTAAAAGAGACGTGCATTAGCCTAGGTTTTACTCGTTTAAACGACGCTTTTTCCAAAATCTAAGACCATGGTTTTTAAACATTGTTGCTATGGAACGTGCAACAGCGACTCGAGGTACGCTGATCGGCCGCATATGAAGGATGTTTTCTTCAAGACTGCCAAGGAGAAATGTGTGCGCTGGGTACACCGGTGCGGTCGGCCTACACAACAGTTCAACCCGGAAAAAGTTACCAAATTCAAGTACATATGTAGCAAGCATTTTGTTGGAGGAAAGGGCACAAGCGAAGAACATCCTGACCCAATTCCAGCGACATCAAGTAGTGAACAGGTAAGAGTATTTTGGTGGCCGACATGTTAATAATGAAGCGCCTGCTACCATGATAGCATTTAGGCTATCATGGTAGCAGGCGCTAACATGATACCCTGCTACCAGGATAGCCTACTCAAAAACATTTCAAATAAGACAAACATTAAACATATACCGATTCCTGGACGGTGATTACAAACAAAAAAAACGGCCGATAACACCATGACCGCCGCGCAGGAAAAAAAACAACAAACCTTACCGTTCAATCAACTCGGCCCGTTTTCTGGTCTTTTTAAAGGCAAAGGCAAATTTATTTATATAGCACAATTCAGTACAAAGACAATGCAAAGTGCTTTACATGATTAAAATATAGCAAAATAAAACAGAATAAAAGCAAGTAGGAATAAAATATAGATAGAAAATAGAACAAAAAAGTGGTGATTCAGTTAACTAGGACAGTTGAAGGCAATTTTAAACAAATGTGTTTTTAATCTTGATTTAAAGGAACTAAGGTTTTCCACATCTTTACAGTTTTCTGGGAGTTTGTTCCAGATAATTGGAGCATAGGAACTAAATGCTGCTTCTCCATGTTTGGTTCTGGTTCTAGGTATGCAGAGTAGGCTGGAGCCAGAAGACCTTAGTGGTCTGGATGGTTTATACGCTGATAACAAGTCTGTGATGTATTTAGGTGCTAAGCCATTTAGGGATTTATAGACTAACAGAAGGATTTTAAAGTCTATTCTCTGAGATATAGGGAGCCAGTGTAAGGACTTTAGAACTGGGGTGATGTGCTCTACTTTCTTAGTCTTAGTGAGGACGCGGGCAGCAGCGTTCTGGATCAGCTGCAGCTGTCTGACCCACTTTTTAGGCAGACCTGGGAAAACACCGTTGCAGTAATCAATTCTACTAAAAATAAACGCATGGATTAGTTTTTCCAGATCCTGCTGAGACATCAGTCCTTTAATCCTAGAAATGTTCCTCAGGTGATAAAACGCCGACCTTGTAATTGTCTTTAGATGCTTTTGGAGGTTCAGGTCTGAGTCCATCACTACTCCCAGATTTCAGGCCTGATTAGTGCTTTTTAGCTGAAGCGACTGAAGCTGTGTGCTAACTTTTGATAGACAACAGACATAATCGGATTTGTTTATTAGGCACATATTTACTATCTGTCTCTGTTGCTGTTAGTTCAAATGGAAGAAAATCCCAATTCAACCTTCATCAGATCCGGTGACGCTTTAATCATTAACAAACAGCATCTAGTGTGTGTTGTGGTTATAAAATTTGTATAAATGGAGCAAGAAATACTGCTTTTCTCTTTAGACAGACGAAAGGGCCCTGACCCCCAAGTCAAGCATAAAAAAATATGAGCATGCATATTGCTTAGGACCAATGACTTCAGACCAGGGAAGGTTTGTTTAATGTAGGTGTCCCTCCCAAAGTTCAAATCAAGCCTACGCCCTTGCATCTTTGTTTCAAAATCAGACCATGATGGGACCACAGATATTTTTAGTTTCTAAAAAAAAGAAGAGCGCAGCTATTCTTGCTATTTAGATATATTTCTATGGGAACATTTTACATCTGCAGCTATATTCTTTTCTGCACATGTGGCATCTGTGTCCGAAGAGCTTCAGCTGTTCTAATGCATTGTTTCTAAACATTGATGCACTGATTTTGGATGTAGCTTGTTTACGTGCTTTAGCTCAAAAATGAGTCAACTCTAAGAATCTTACATCTGGACTAAAAATGGAAAGCCTGTTGTTCATGCCAAGAATCAGTCAACACTGGGGGCTGAGCACCCCTAAAGGTCAGATCCTAGAATCGCCCCTGCTGGACAATCTAATGTAATAACATCCCACTGCTACATTATGGATGTGGAGAACTGTTCACTAACGTTTAAATAGTATAATAATATCATTATTTCCTGGTGGTTTGTGTAAAAGGATTTTGGAGCTAGTAGAGTCACGTGTGACATAAACACAGAGACTCAGGTTCATGCCAGCTGACCAAATCTACCCTGTTTGAGTGTTAGTGTGAAGTTTAATTAATACTCACCGGTTGCGTCTTGCCTCGTGTGTGTAGGTGACGGAACGTCTCTCTCAGACAAGCAAACCAGTTTTTTTCCCAAAGTAAAAAAAAAAAAAAGTAACGTTAGTGAATTGGATAAGGAGTTTTAATCTGATTACTAGTTTGCAAAAAGTAACGTGTTTGTTTGATCTTCATTAAAACAGTAGACACAATAGAGTAACGCCCTACAAAGTAACACGTTACTGGCATCATTCTCCATCGCTGCTCTTGAATAGGGGGTTTTCAGCTGACGTCACGCTCACGTGACTACTCAGCGCGTCCGCCATATTGGGTGGCAGTCGTTTCGCACCGTTGACCTGCGTTGTATGACGCCTTAGGCAGTATTGGAAGTGAACATTGGGGAAAACGTGTTTAATGGTTGGTTGCACGGCCCATGGAGGTGGAGATCAATGCTCTTTCTATCGCCTACCAGCCGTAATAGTGAATCAGTGTGAAAAAACAAAACAGCTCTCTGAACAACACCGTCACCTATGGCTGACACGGATATCCAGGTCCGATTTGGATGGTGTTAAGCTGGAATACGCCAGAGTCTGCGGTGCTCACTTTGTCACAGGTAATTAACTGTTAAGTATTTAAAACATGTAAGAAGAATATATTAATAATAGGGCTTGGGCGTTATGACTTATTACTTTCCGCGGCTGCCGTGTTGACTGCCTCCGCTGCCTCTACTGCCTATTACTACCGCGTACTGTACTCCCTCTCTCAGCCGTGTTTTAATTTGATTAATTTCACCTTAACTTGATTTCAACCATGGTAAACCGTTGCTGTATTGTGGGCTGTAACAGCGCAACACATGATCGCCATGGGAAAAACATAGAAACAGATTAATTTCCCACCGCTTTCCTGCCTGGAGGCGCAACCACGGAGAACAAGTGTCAGAGATAACGAAGAGTCGACGGCTCGCTTGGATCGCGGCTGTAAGTCGACCGAACATAACTTTCCACAGTATCCCGATGTCAATGAGAGTGTGTTCTAAACGTTTGAAACACATATCAGCTAGTTAAAAGTACATTACATGCATGAGTGGTTGTTAGCACTAACGGTTAGCATGTGCCAGAGCCCGTCTGAGCACAGCTTACCTTTGAACGAGTTACTGTGTTCCCACTGTTTGCTGGCTTTATGATCTGCAGCTCCTACCGGCGCCAATACGGTAAATACAACTTAATTTTGCACTGGTCATTGTTCTGCTTAAATAATTAAAGCCGCGAGCGGCGTCGATCGGCCGTGCAGCCAAGCGCCTTCGCGCACCGCCCGCCGCCGGCCGCCAGCCACCGCAGAAGCATGCGACACATTTGCGTCGGATTGTTTACATTTTTACCATCTTATTAAAACTCACCCGTCCACGTATGATGGCGATTTCCTTGATGTACCCAACCAGATGTGAACTGGTTGTGAGCCTCTAGACCCTTGTAAGCTCTCATTTCCTCAAGAGTGTGCAGAGGGTTTTCACCGAACACCAGGTAATGCACTATGTCGCCGTGCTCTACATTTGGCCAATCATCTGGATTACGGCTTAACAAGGCACCGTGGAGGGCACAGGGGTCCATATGGTCGATCACGGAACATTTCCTCAGATATACGTCCTTATCTGGTCGCTCTAGCGTGCTGGCGTACTTATCCATTCGCGATACGATAATACGTGTACGACAACTAGAGATAAGGAAGTGTGCCACCCAATATGGCGGACCGGAAGTTGGCCAGTGACGTCAGTGAAAACCCCCTATTGACCTTCTCCATCTTCTTATGGCGGGCCTCTTGCTGACTCAGCATCAACTTTACAAGCTCCATCAGCTCCTCCATCTTGTCTTTGTGAGAACTGGGTCTATGCTGCCCCATGGTGTTGAGATGAAACCACGGTTCCTTCATCTGGCTTTCCTCTTGTCATCATTCTTCTTTGTAGGTACCCACTGGGGCAGAGGTCCTACTCCTGACACCAAATGTCCACTCCATCCCACCGTGTGTCAATTAAATGGGCCAAATCCTCAATCAAACACAATTAAAATAAACAATTCTCCAACAATTTTAAAACCAATAAACGACCCCCTCCCCCCTTTATACCAGATACCTGGACTCAAGAAGAAGGATAGTAAAAACAATCAACACATCACACCACGCTAAAACCCTCTGAAATGTACCACATACACTACACATTAACACTTAAAAGATAAAACTAAAATCTCATGTATAATTCTTATTTCTACAGTCTGGAGCCCCGATGACGAGCAAATTATTAATTATGTCAAAGTGCTGTGTGCATGTTCCAGCGTTTCAGGTGCATGTGTCTACTTATCTGGTAACGAACCGGGTCTTCATTACAGCCATAACTTAAGACTGAATTGTTCATATTTACAATAATGTAAAAGGCAGAGGTTTTCTCTGTTAAAATGAACAAATACTTTAAATAGAAATATCAAGACTCATGAAATGATTCACCTCACTAGTTCTAAAACCAGGTACAGACGGTGATCTTAGTGCAGCTATGCCTTTGTGTCAAATAAGACGGATATTAATGAAACTAACTGGGATATTATCCCCTTGTCTCCTTAAAAGGCTTCATGTCTCCCTGAAGCTAAACCTAACTTCTAAATGTCATGAATATTACTGGATGTCTTTAAACACATCATGTCTGATAACAGACTGCAGACACCTGATTTCCTGTAAATGAGTCCAGGAGGGCAGGCTGAGCCCTTCCTGCAACTCATGTTCACCTGCAGCAGGTAGAGATCGAAGGTCAGAAGCTCAGGCTCCATTTAGTCTCTGAAGAACAGAAGAAACACATCGGTGTCAGAATTAAAGGTAAATCATTTTATTCTAACTTTTCTTCTGCTCATTGAGTTTTTCTTTGGGAAGTCAGAGTTCCGTTTGCTCCTCTGTTGACACCCAGGTCTTTGTTCCAGAGAGTACTTTCTAGCTGTGTCAGCAGCAGTGTTCAGTGTTTGGTGTCAGCAGCTATAAATGTGTTTAGAATGATGGTTTCTGGCTGTGGAGGAACAAGGACACTCAGATCTCTGCAGAAACAAAGGTTGTTGTGCTGATTTCTGTCCTGACTCTGGTTCCAGCAGCCAACCATAAAACTGTTTATCAGAGTTCCTGAGAACAGGAACAGACTTTTTAGTGATGCTTCCTGAGCGCTGAGCTATTATACTTATATGGTTTATGTCTTCTACCAAAACAAAAAGAACATTTCTCCCTTCTTTGACTCTTAAGGTGCATTTCTTCAGTTCACTTCTAGCCCTGCTGTAGGCCAGTCTGTCTCCTGATCTGCATCCACACTGCAGGTCATGCTCTGTGGATACAGGAAGCGCGCTTCCTGCCTTCAGCCTGCATCGTCCACACATGCTTTCTGTTTAGGAAAAACTCCCTAAACAGGGAGTCTCTGTGGGTAGGACTGCATCAGTGCAGAAGTGACTATAGAAAAACACAGATGATGGGAAATCTTCCAGATCAGCGTCCTCTGTGGACACTTTCCAGTCCCTGTGTTCAATACAGGCCTGTAATCATTTCTGTTTCTGTCAGAGTTGGACCTGGTCTGGTAAATAAAATCTTAAGCAAAGGGTTGTCAGCAGAAAATGTGGAGGAACTGATAAAAAGAGGTTTTTAGATAGACATGGAGGCTATGATCTCATATGGAAATCTAAAGATTCTTAGTGTTAGAAGAACTCTGGAAACATTTTGTTTCCATCTGTGGAGTGAAACTGTGGATGAGATTCAGTGTAGAAATGTCCAGCATTTCTATATTTAGCTAAAACTGTTTAATTAAGGGTGCCCTGACTAATTTCTGGCTCGTGTGTTTCAGTCTGTTGTATATAATAAATGAGAGCCATGTTTGTTTAGCTGTGTATATGTGTATGTATATTCATGTGTATGTTTGTATGTATAGCCTCTTTTCTATTGCCACTGAAAAGCCTGGAGCTTTCAGATCCCTGCTAGCTTTTCCATTCACATTTACCGACTAATTTCACTTTCTGGGGCTTTGGTGCCTCAGCTGACCCAGAACTCGGGGCTTATTGAGGGAGCGGGGTTGGCTGGAGCCAGAAAAACTGTCCACCACAAGAGTGGAGTAAGGAGCAGTAAGGAGTTGACTAGTTTACAAAGCTATGGATTTTATAACCTTAATTTATGAAAAATGTAGTTTTAAAATGTTTTTAGGCAGAAAGTACACCTCCAAGCAATGTTCCCTCCTTCATTCACCCTGGATGTTTCTACAGACCTGGAACAGGATTCCAGTTCAGACCTAAAAAGGTTTCACCCTCAGTTTTAGCTTCATTTTCTGAAGAAACCAGAACTTCTCCAGATGGTTCTGAGGAGATCAGCCAGCAGACATCAGGAGGTGCATGAAGTAGTGAAGGAGAGGACAATCCAGACCCAGATGGTACCTGCTGAACTCAGGTTCCTCTGGTCCTCTACACACATGATGGGAACCAGCTTTCTGCTCTACAGAACACTGACTGGACCTGAACCACTGGGAACTGACTGGTTCTGGTTCCTCTCTCAGGCTGACTGAAGTCCAGAAGATGGGGAATAGTCATATGAAGAAGAAGAGAGCAGAACCTCCAGGATCCAGCTGTCCGTCTATGAGGAGTGACTGGTCCAAAGGATACTATCCAGACTTCAGTGTAGAACATGGACCTTCAGACTCAGAGTAAGAACCCAGTTTCTAACTGATCCTTGTGATTCCACAGAGATATATAAAACATAATATTGACTCAGTCTTCAGTTTATAAAGTGAAAGTAAATTAGTTTAGATCTTTAACTTAACTTAAAGCTCCATAATCATCAGCTGTTAGTCAATAAACCAGTAGTATTCACTGCAGAAACATTGGGCCTGGTTATACACACATGTACAATGGTCTTAGTCACATTGGCTGTAGGGAGAATTGTTGCCTTGTAAATGTGTAAATATATGTTTAGAAGCATATTCATTCATTTGTTTAAAAATGGACCTTAGAGTTTTATAAACTGGTAAGTAAAGCATGAATTAGGAAGAGCATTTATGTTAAGATCTAAAGGAAGGAGAAGGGGTGTGATTACTTTTGTTTTACTTCTTCAGACCAGGACATGGACTGCTGGCAGCCAATCAGAGCAGCTGTGCTCCAGGTGAGACTGAACATCTCCAATCAGAACTTCCTTCTATCGTCTCTGTTGGACTAATTCCTCGTCTTTAGTTGGCATTTGGGAATCTAAGTGTTTAAAGTCTTTCTGGGATCGATTATTTGCCCTGAATCTCTGGATTTCCAGCTGCTGTAAATGTAACGTCTGTGTTCAACCCAACAACCTATTGGGTTTGCTTTGAAGTGGTTCTGTTTTCAGCCCTTTGTGCTAAATGCATTAAAACTGAACATCTCCTTAAAGCTGCAGCTCATTTTGATGGAAACAAAAAGGTGGAGAAAACAACCTGCTGCACTGCTGCTTTACAGAAAGAGGGAAGGAAAGTCTGAGAGACAGAAACCTTTATTTCCCCTGACAATAGATCCCAGATTACAGCAGATATATTTGCAGAAACATGGAATATCAAGTCCTGTCCTATCTGATAATTTTTTAATAACATTTGAGTTTAATCTAACTGAGTTCTCCACCCCCAAAAGAGGGTTCCATTATAGTAGATCTTTATCGGACAATGTTGCATCAAACTTTAAAAAGTCTGTGCCCCTCTTAATATCGTCAGTATTGCAGAAATACCCTGCAGATAGCAGCAATGTTGTTTCTTCCAATTCACAAATAGATGTCTTTGTAAACGGTATGACTTCGTCATTGCGTTCTGCATTAGACAATGTAGCTCCCTTGAAAAAGAAGGTGATTATTCAAAGGAAGCTGGCTCCTTGGTTTAATTCAGAGCTGCGTTCCTTGAAGCACAATGTTAGGAAATTGGAGAGAAAATGGCGCTCTACACACCAAGAGGAATCCTACCTAATCTGGAGGGACAGTCTATTGTTGTATAACAAGACCCTTCGCAGAGTTAGAGCAGCATATTTTTCATCATTAATAATTAATTAATCAATCGGCTGAGTTAGAATAGGGGGTTTTCACTGACGTCACTGGCCAACTTCCGGTCCGCCATATTGGGTGGTACACTTCCTTATCTCTAGTTGTCGTACACGTATTATCGTATCGCGAATGGATAAGTACGCCAGCACGCTAGAGCGACCAGATAAGGACGTATATCTGAGGAAATGTTCCGTGATCGACCATATGGACCCGTATGCCCTCCACGGTGCCTTGTTTGGCCGTAATCCAGATGATTGGCCAAATGTAGAGCACGGCGACATAGTGCATTACCTGGTGTTCGGTGAAAACCCTCTGCACACTCTTGAGGAAATGAGAGCTTACAAGGGTCTAGAGGCTCACAACCAGTTCACATCTGGTTATGTACATCAAGGAAATCGCCATCATACGTGGACGGGTGAGTTTTAATAAGATGGTAAAAATGTAAACAATCCGACGCAAATGTGTCGCATGCTTCTGCGGTGGCTGACGGTCGGCGGTGCGCGAAGGCGCTTGGCTGCAGGGCCGATCGGTTTAGTAGCTGTTATTAAATCTTTACTTAAGAAACCATCTCTTGATCAAGATGAGTTAGTAAATTACAGACCTATATCTAAGCTTCTTTTCTTATCTAAAAATCTTGAGAAAGTAGTTGCTAATCAACTATGTGAACATTTACAAAGTAATGACCTACTTGAGGAGTTTCAGTCAGGCTTTAGAGCTCATCATAGCACTGAAACAGCTCTGGTGAAGGTCACTAATGACATTCTCATGGCCTCAGATAATGGACTTGTGTCTATACTTGTCCTGTTAGATCTCAGTGCTGCATTTGATACAGTTGATCACAATATTCTCCTACAAAGACTTGAGCATACTGTAGGGATTAAGGGGAAAGCATTAGGCTGGTTTAAATCTTATCTGTCGGACAGATTCCAGTTTGTTCATGTTAATAATAAATCTTCTTCAAACTCTAGGGTCACTTGTGGAGTACCACAGGGTTCAGTCCTTGGACCAATTCTATTTACTATATATATTATGGGGCCATAATAGTAGCTTTAACATTTGCAAATGTGTGTGGAGAGTTGTGTGTCTGTACCTCGATTTGTGTGTGTGCAGTGGGATTTGAAAATGTGTAAATAAATCTGTAAATATGTGAGGAGATTTGTGTGTCTGTACAACTATCTGCAAATGTGTAAAACTACTTGTGTGTAATTCGTTTTGCAAATGTGTAAAAAATCCACAAATCTGTATTCAGATCTGCAAATGTGTACAGAGATTTGCAAATGTGTAAAAAATCCACAAATCTGTATTCAGATCTGCAAATGTGTACAGAGATTTGCAAATGTGTAAAAAATCCACAAATCTGTATTCAGATCTGCAAATGTGTACAGAGATTTGCAAATGTGTAAAAAATCCACAAATCTGTATTCAGATCTGCAAATGTGTACAGAGATTTGCAAATGTGTAAAAAAATCCACAAATCTGTATTCAGATCTGCAAATGTGTACAGAGATTTGTAAATGTGTAAAAAATCCACAAATCTGTATTCAGATCTGCAAATGTGTACTGAGATTCGCAAATGTGTAGATCAATCTGTAAGCACACACAGAGACACTTGTGTCTGAAGTATTTTCGCTTCAAGACCCAGAAATACAGACAAATCATTGGTTACAAGTCGAGCGGTTTTTCGGTTGGCTCTCTTTACACACGTGATTTTTGCTACTCTTCTGCCGCGTGAGATGCACAAATGCGTGGAAGGATTTGTATGCATATCTTTTCGATTTGTGTCCCCTTGCGCAGGCTCACAGTCTGTGTCTTCCGGCTGTCGGAGGTCACGTGAGTTTCAAGGCTTGAATCAAAGCGTTTTGCTACCACACGGCTGACAAGGCAACTTGTTATAACTATATAACTTTCTCCCTTTAACGGCAATAGTTTTTTGTTCTAATGAGAGACTTATCTTGCTAAAACGACATAATTTTTCTTCTCATAACAACATAACCCGGCATCAGCTCGCGGGATATTTCAGTGTCATGGAGAAGAGGAGAGACGGAGGGGCGCCTTTTATTACTTTTTAAGAACTCGTCATTTGTCGGAGGAATGTATTTCTGCACTAAGGAGTGACAAGGTAAGTCATGCATATACAGCAAGTCCTCTACATGAAATTTTATCAATTCGGCAGTTATTTATATTTAACAACTATGCTATGGAAACACAAGTTGCAGACCTGTAGTACCGTCTCTGGCTGTTTACACGGTGAAAACAGGTTTGCGTTGCCTTTGTACTCTTCATTTACACACTACAAGGTTTAACTGTTGCTTAGGGGGACTTTCAGCTATAGCTGTGGGTTTATTTACAACAGTTTGCAGCCGAAACAGTCCTCCGCCAGCCGCTGTTTTCTTCTTCTGGGCAATTTGACGCGGAGCTTCAAAAATCACAGCGCTACTAGTGGTGCGGCATGGGAATTACACCGTTTAAGTACTCTGTAAACAGGGCCTGTGACTGCAAATGTACCTAGGCCTTTATGTATTTTAATTAAATATAATTAAAATAAATTTTAATCCGACACTTGTAAGGCTAATTAAAAGTATGTGTATTCTACACAATGAAAGTGAGGCTAGATAAAGCTACATTTATCCATATTTTATTGTGTCAAAACAAAGATATGAATACAGAGCTTTCTAATGGGACAATTCACAAGCCAGTGAAGGACAACTATTTATACGAACATCATTAATAAACCCAGTCAACTACTGACATGCTTTAATAATGGGAAAAGCAAAAACTGATAATCGATTATCATTGCTGCAAATTCAAAAGTTAATCAGAATTTATCAATAAAAGCACCTGGCAGCAAAGCACCATTGTTCTCAGTTTATTTGTTGTTCCATTTGTTTTTTCTGATGTCTGTAAACTTACTCAGAAAACAAAACAAATCTTAATCAACAACATTGTTCCATTTCAGTCTAGGTTTAAGCAATTTTAACATTGATCCAGTCTAACCTTAAATCACAATTTTAAACAGCAGCTATTCTCCTTCTGATGGGAATTCTGTAAAAGTACTTTTTAAAATTCCCATAAACAAAAACATTAAGGTAGGAGGACCAGGATTAAGATAGCTACATTAAAAATACAGCCAGAAAATGAATGTTCCCCTTTTACATCTTAGAATGCCGGTGCATTTGATCTGACACTCAAAATTTAAACACTTAAAAACTTTGAATTTGTAATATTTAGCTTCTCACATTTAGCATAAGTAACGTGTTCAATTTTTAGAAATAATAAATTATGTTATTTTTACCTTTTGTTTAAAATAAAAAAACTTGAAAAAAACGATAACAAATTGTCTGCTGTGTTTACAGGTTGGCATCTCTAAAGCTGAATACATGGATGGTGCTGTCCAAAAGTTACTGCTGGATATTTTGTTCCAGTAGTAACAGAGGGGGTACCACAGCCAGAATTCATATAGACATGGAGACAGAGAATGGTACAATGAAAGACATTCAAAGATTTTTGCATCTTGATGACAACTATCCTGAAAACTACTTCATTGTGGGATCCAGCACCCACAACCAGCACATCAACAGCTGGTGGGATTTCTTAAGGAAACGTCGTGCACAGTACTGAATGCACCTTTTTAAAAAAAACTGAAGAATACAGATTACTTTATTGGTGACTTCTTGGATAAGCAGCCAATTCTGCTCATCTGTTTAAATATCACTGAGGTATGTTTGAATGTAAAAGATAAATACTATATGATACATGCTTTTAAATATGGAGTATGTACTTTAAGAACTTGTTTATTTTCTTGTCTTTCAGGAACAACTCTAAAAAGTGGTTCACTTATGGAACATCATTTGTAAGATTAGAGATGCAATTGCTCCAAGTGGCCGGCCCTACATGATGTATACCTGGGGTGTCAAGCTCCAGTCCTCGAGGGCCGGTGTCCTGAAACTTTTAGAGGTTTCCTTGGTCCCACACACCTGAATCAAATGGCACAATTAGCTCCTCAGTATGCAGTCAGGTTCTTCAGAGTCCTGGGGCCTGTTTCAATAAGGAGGTTCAACCAACTCTGAGTTAAAACTTGAACTTTGAGTTGACTTAGCCTGAGATGGGAAACTTTGAGTTTTGGGTTTCAGAACAGCTGAAATGAGTTAGTTCAATCAACTCTGAGTTGGCTGACTCTGAGTTAAGCGCGTGCACCACAACTATAAAAAGCCATTATCAATGGAGCGCAGATATTACGAGTCACCATGGCAACAGCGTCAGACAAAAAAAGGTGTGCATATTTCTCACCAGCAGAACTGGATGTGCTTGTGCAAGCATATGCAGAATTTGAACATGTATTTTAAAAGAAAAAGCAACACGACGGCAGCGGCGAAGGAGAGAGAGTTAGCTTGGGTGAAAATAGCTGCTCGAGTCAGTGCGTAAGTTTACATTTTAATTACTTTTATACAGTGTTGGGTGTAATGAATTAAGTTACTAAGTCATCTAAATACTGTAATTAAATTAAAGACTATAAAACAATAGTGGATTTAATATCAAATTTTAAAAGGTATATTTTTTATTTAACTTTCTCCCTCTAGTTACACACTTTGGTCAATTTAAGATTAATTCATGCAATTGAATATTGTTTATTTGAAAGCATTAGAAGTGCAGTTTCTTGTCTCTCCTTGTATTGTTCAAGTGGTTGAGGTTGATTTGGGATTTAGAAAGTAATTAAGTAAGTAAAACAAATTAGTAAGTAGACCATTACTTTCTAGAGACAGTAATTATTACAATAATCTAATTAGACTTGTTGAAGATAAAATTTGTAGTTAGTAATTAAGAACTATTTTAGAGTAACTTACCCAACTGTTATAATATCAGAGGTGAAACTGCAAGAACAGTATTTTATTAAACCTAATTTAATGGATAGGTGCAATCCTGCAGGCATCAAAAGAACATGGCAGCAGCTGAAAATGAAATATAAAAACATACTTCAAGCAGGTAAGCCTTGAGCACATCATAGGAGTAGAGTAGCTACCTGGCTTTACAAACATTTGACATATTAAATGACTAAATGGCATTCAGTGTCTAGCAGTGCAGCAGCATTTTTGACATAGGTCTAAATGTTCATTCTCATTTGACTTCTACTCAGCCAACAGAAAGAAAGCAGAGGCTCGTAAAACAGGGGGAGGACCTGCACCACCAACCCTGACAAATGCAGAAGAGATGGCCCTGAGCTTAAATGCTGGAAGGCCAATGGCTGAGGGAATTCCTGGAGGGACTTCATCAGAGCCAGTCACTCCAGAAGATTTAAGTGCCTTCATAAAATGTAAGAGGTCTACCTACAGTGTTATTTTTTTTATATATAGACTAAATGTGATATTTCCATTTATATTACTTTGGGTTGGGTTTTTTGTTGGTCCCAACAGATTCGGATGGTAATATCTGCCTCTTGGAGCCTCCTGTCCTAACAGTACCCCATACAGTTGTCAGTAGCCTACTCCATACACCATCAATTATGACAAATAGTATTATAAAGTGTACTCCATGAAATGCTCATCTTCACAGGATGATGAGGATGAAGAAACCGTTTCTGCTGCCACGGAGAGGCCTACAGAGGTAATTTTAATATGATATGTCTACACATCAAACAATCTACACATTCACATTTATATGTGGAGTAGCCTATAGAATCCAAGTTTATATCTATAAATGGTCATTCTTATCTCTACCCCCCAGAGTTATGGAAGAACGGCAGGAGGAAGGTCCATCAACTTCTGGTGCACAGATGGACACAGTTCAGTGATTTACAGTAAATGTCACAGTTTCATTCTGAATTTTAGACTACATTCATGATGTAACTCTAATCTAATGTATTTTCAGTTGCCAGTTAAGGAGTTATATAGACTTCTTCTTATTAAAAAGAGAAAAAAACAGCAAAGAACTTGTATACTTGGACCGCCAGATCCAAAAGGCAGATCTGGAAATCGACATTCTGAAACTAAAGCTAGAGGTGAGTGTATGGTCACAGGTGAATTCTAGGAAGTATTGTAACAATTTTAAAATCTTTTTTTTGTTTTCTTTTTTTTTTTTTTAGCAAATGAAGAACACCATATAAATTGCTGTGATAGGATAGGGATATGACAAAAAATCCACTCTGGGCCTCAAAATCCTTTCCCGACGTAAATGTAACTCCCTACGAAGTAATACAGCCTCTTCGTCAACAGGATCATCCATAAAAGGACATGCCATTTCATTCCCTTTGATGCGCTCTGCGTGACTGAAATGTGCGCAATGAATATATCCCCAAAGAATCAATGAGGTGTTTAAACACCACTTCCTCTTTAAAAAAGGGGAGGAGACCAAAATAAACTCTGGGTTTTCTGAAGAAAACCTGCTCCCGACCAGGTTAGGTTCACAGAGTAAATTGCCATGGTAACTGACTCTGAGTATAAGTTACCTGTCTTTCAGAAACGGGCTTGACTTACTCTGCTTTCTTAGGTTTAACTTACCTCCCTTTCTGAAACAGAAAACCTCAGAGTTTGCCTTGTAATCTGTCATGTAGGACAAAAAATGTTTAAATGACATGTTCCGTAAACCCCACCACTGCTCCTCATATTCAAGACATAATTTTTATATTTATAAACAGCAAGACTCCTATAGTTCTCTGTTACTGAACACTGAGACCCAAGTTATGTACTGTTTGACAATGATGATATGGTCAAATGAGATGAAAAATAAAGTGCCTATGCTTATGTGCAACATGAAAACTTTTAATGAATCTTTGGTAAAAACCCATTACAAAATAAAGTGCAATTGTTTGTGATCAAACCAACTCATTCTTCCTTAAAAACATAACATTATATTGCAATGTTACATCAACTCACATAAGAACATACATTAAAAGTACCTTTAACAAGTTCTCTGAAAGATCCTTTTGAAAGGAAGTTCTCTACCTCCAGATAATGACCTAACTAGAACATAATCTATGAGTATTAAAAAGATGAATACATGGATCTCAAAATTGAACATGAGAAAATCCTTTTACATACAACAGACAAAAGTCTTTGTTAGAAATCTGGGCACTATTGCGCTCAAAGCATTTATCTATTTTACAATCAACTTTGAAGAATATAAAAGAAAAATAATGCCCTATGGAAAGAAAAGGAAAATAAGTACAGTTTAAACACATGCTTCAACATTTTTTACCTTAAAGAAGCTTAATAGCAACAGCAATAATTTCACTTCAAAAACTTGTATTTCACAATGTTGTTGGAGTAATCTTTTTAATCAGTATTTATGCTATATCTTTGTCAGCAAAAACAAAAGCTAACTGACTCTATTGTGGCTCACTTCCATGTGTTCTACAAAACATATTGAAAACACATTTTGAGTCAAATGGTAAGCTTTCTTTTTAAATATATTACATAGTGGTAACCTCTGAATCAGAAAACAAATTTAAAATGGAGTTTTTATTTGGTTTGGTAGGAAATATAGAATTAGTTAGATGTTGACGCATCCGTTTGTTAGAGTTACTTTGGTCCAAAAGGTCAACTCCAAACAGTTGAAGAGTGGGTAACTGAAGGTTAGCTGACTGAGTGATTATATTTTGAACCAGATTTTTGACTGCAGTTGGGATAGAGTTCATTACTGTGTTAAACTGAGTGCGTGTGCAATCCAAATTATATAATAAACAAAATTCGTCATAAGACAGCCAGTCTCCATTGTCATTAAGAAGATGTTTTATGGACCAAATACCTTTTTCCATCCAGTGATCTAAATACAGAGACTTGTTTCTGTGTAACACATATCTGTTGTTCCAGATTGGCGTTTGGTGAGGAGTAAAGTTGTGTGTGTACATAAGTTTCCAACACAACAAAACCTGCCTATGAAAGGCAGATAACTTAACAGGAAGTCTGTGGACATTAAAGTCACATCTGAGAACAAAATCTAAGCCTCCAATTTTTTTAAACAAACCTTTGGTGAGACAGAACCAGATACTATTTACATTTATTAAAAAGGATTTCAACCAGTTTACTTTTAAGACTGCATTTAAACAATCAAAGTCAATAGCTTGTAAACCACCATCATTATAGTCTTTAACCATATTTGCTTTCTTTAAGTAGTGGATTCGATTTCTCCAGATGAAATTAAAGTTCAACTGATTTATAGCTTTAATGTATTTGTTGGGTATGGCCATAGAGTAAGCTGGGTATATGCACCGGGACAGGGACTCCATTTTGGTTAGATAGGTTCTCCCAAACAAGGTCAGGTCTCTTTGGAGCCATCTATTTAACTGAGATTTGCAATTCTGTATTTTATTATCTATGTTAACAGTTTCACTGAGTTTAGCATCTTCAGTAATTAAAATTCCAAGATATTTAACTGAGGATTTAATAGGAATATTATAAGCTTCCGTCAGATCAGAGTCATGAATCGCCATCAGTTCACACTTCTGTAGGTTTAAGGTTAATCCAGATGCTTTGGAGAAAGTATTAATTAACTCAAGAACTTTAGGGGTTTGGTCTAGATTCTTCAAAAAAATTGTAGTGTCGTCAGCTAGTTGGCTGATTATAATTTGGTCATCAAAAACTCTCAATTTAGGTATATTTGAGTTTTTGATGAAAATACTCAACACTTCAACAGCCAAGATGAAGAGAAAAGGGGAAATATTACAGCCCTGTTTTACTCCCCTATTAATGGTGAAACATGGAGACGTACCGTGTGGCAGTGCAACTGAACTTGTGGTGTCATTGTAAAAGCTTTTTATTATTCTACAGAAGTTTGGCCCGAATCCGAACAAGTGCAGAACTTTGAAAAGAAACTGATGCTCCAACATATCAAAGGCTTTATAAAAGTCTAGGAAAAGGATGAATCCTTTATCCTCAATCAGTTCACTATATTCCAGTAAATCCTGCACCAGTCTGATGTTATCATGTATAGATCTTTTGGACATAAAACCTGTCTGTGTTTCAGAAATAACATCCTTAAGACCAGTCTTTAATCTATTCGTATAGATATACGTTAACAGTTTATAATCGCAGTTTAGAAGGGTGATAGGACGGTAGTTGTCTAGGATCTTGTTGTCTCTTCCTGGTTTGGGTATAAGGGTGATAACCCCCTGCTTCATGCTGTGTGGAAGTGAATTGTTACATAGGATCTCTTTAAAAACCTGGAATAAAAATTCTCTGAGATAATCCCAGAAATGTCTATAAAAATTGGCGGTAAGGCCATCAGGGCCGGGGGATTTATCAAGTTTCAAGCCTAAAATGGCGTTATCTAGTTCCTCAATATTAATATCTTTAACGCAATTTTCCTTAAAATCCTCAGTGATTTGAGGGATAAAGTCTTTGACTTGGTTTAGCAGAAGGTCGCTGTCACGCCAACTGACAGAAAGCACGACGGAAACACCAAAAAACTTTCTTCATTCACTTCCAAAAACAAAACAAATTTTCAGCTGGACCTGCAGGGGGGCAATCAATCATTTGCATTTTTTGCAACATAACCAGAAAAGCACCCCAACCGACTTCCTGTCAAGAGGAGGAACTTCCTGTTAAACGGCCATCTTGAACATCAGTTCAATACATGCTGTGGAGGACAAAGGAGGAAAGTTTGTTGAGAGCAAAAGCTTAAAGAAACAAGCAAACCAAGAAAACTAAAATCCCTCAGTTCACCGTCAAACGCAACTGGTAAGAGATTTGACTTTCTTGAATTATTCACCTGTTGTTGTGGAAGGTGAAAAGGATAAACTTGTGCTTAACTATGTGCTCCACATGTGCACATGTAAAATGTTTGTCTCAGTTGGCATCTGACTTAGTTTATTCTAATGTTAGTGGCTTTCAGTTAATCATTGTCGCTTAGTCTGCCTGGTTTGAAGTCTGAAGTTTATGTTAAGCTTGACAATGCAGCTTATTGTTTAAGTTAGTGACTCAAACCAGTCCAATTGTTTGGATCAGTAAACCTGATGGCTTTATTGGACTTGTGCTTTTGTTTGACACTCCACTATTTGCATATCTTAGTTACTTCTTAAGTTAAATGTTAAACAAGATATATTTATGTGAGATTAATGCTAAAACTTAAAGTATGTTGGCACTTATGCTGATTTGATGCTAAGGCATTGCTAGTTTGGTTGCACTCAGTTAATTGTAATTAACTAACCTTTTTACATTTTAATGATTTGTTTGTTTAAACTTGAAATAACACAATGTCTCCTGTACTCTTGTGTTCAAGGTTTTCAACCTGAATGACTGTATAACCCCTTCACCAATCAAATCAAGAAAACAAATTTCAATAATAAACATAAAAAAGGGGAAATCCTTGTTCTGAGTTGTTCCTTGCTGACTGGGCTCTTTCAAGTGGAGCATTACTGAGGGAAAAAATCTAAATCACAACAAAACTTGACAGTCGCATTCTTGGGGTGAAAAAGAAGAGCAGTAAAGGTTTTGATAAAAATTACTAATTTCTTTTGCAATAACAGTTTGGTCTGTACATTCATTGTTGTTAATAATTAGGGACTGAATGTATTTTTTAACTTGTCTTCTCTTTTCCAATCTGCAGAAGTATGAACTGTTTTTTTCCCCTTCCTCGATCCACTTAGCTCCGGATCTGACAAAAGCTCCTCGGGCCTTTGTTTCGTAGATGCTGTCTAATTTAGCTTGTAAGATCAGGAGGTTATTTTTATCATCATCAGTCAACGTCTGTTTAACAAATAGTAGGTTTAACTCTTTAACTAACCTTACTTCTTCCATGTCATTGTTTCTTTTTAGATTTTTGCTAAAAGAAATTGAGTGAGCCCTTATTTTATATTTTAAGAATTCCCATTTTTTGGCGTAGGTTATTATTGAATCGTCTAACAGAATCTTTTTTATTAGTTCTTTGATTTCCTTGCAGTACAACTCATATTTTAAGAGATTTGCATTGAATTTCCAGTACCCTCTGTGTCTCAGACTTTCAGGAAGAGGAGTAATTAATAAATCGATGCTGCAGTGATCAGTAAGAGGAGTTGGAGACATATTACAGTCTGATGTTAGCTTCAGAATATCATCTGTTCCTAGCCAAAAATCTATTCTAGATCTGCTTGAAGCATCTGATTTAAACCAAGAGAACTGTTTTTTGTTAATATGTTTATCTCTCCATAAATCAATTAATCCCAATCTCTCACAGAAATCAGACAGAATTCGGTTTGGATGGATATTTGAGGATTTGTTTGGGTATCTATCAAGATTTTCGTCCTTTACCATGTTCCAATCCCCGCCTAATAAAACATATTTAGTATGAAATCTTTGTTTAAGTTGTTCGATATTTACTTCAATAATCGTAAGAAGCTCTTTATTTTTAGAAATGTTACAGTGACCATAAATATTGCCTAGGAGTATTAATGTGTCCTCCGTATGTAATACGGAAAGAGACCAATGGCCATCACTATCATGTTTTGTATGAATTATTTTGCCTGGAAAATTATTCAGTAATGTAGCCACACCTGCTGATTTAGAAGTACCGTGGGAATAAGAAATCTGATCTCCCCACTGATTTGACCAAAATTTTTCATCAGAGACCATTGAATGGGTTTCTTGAAGAAGAATACAATGTGGATTCTTGTTTCTACAATACATAAACATTGCCTTCCTTTTGACATTTTCTCTCAAGCCCCTTACATTTAACGACAAAAACCTAAGATTAGATTTTAAAGACATAAAAAAGACAAAGGAAAAGAAAAGTTTTAAAGACACAAACCTTAATAAAGAACTTTTGTTAAGGTAGAATGAACTAAAGGCAAGCCCCTGGAAAATATGAGTGCCCTTTACAATATAACATGGGAAAAAAAACATCTACCTTGCATCCACAACTTTCACTAAACTTAACTTAAAACGACTTAGTTTTCATTTAAACAAGAGGAATAACCTCTGGAGTGCAGATAAGAGAACTGTAGCAAGCATCTTAGAGATATAACTCAATATTAAAGGGAAAAACGGTGTTGATTTTTTTAGCCCTATAATAGGGGGATGTTATAAACAGAGAAACATCTGTGGTCTCAGAAGGGAGATGAAGCTTTGAACACTTTGCCGTCAATCACTGCAATATGACCTCTGTAAAAGGCCACCTTACCCTGTGTTATGTTCGTTTCATAACTTAACTATATATAAAGTCAGCAGAACCTCAGTGAAACGTAACTTGTTTATTAGACTGTATTTTTCCAGAACAATGTGAGATCAATGCGCCGATACCACATTTGGTATTCTTCCGCATACAACACAAAATAGTGCCATTGAATAATGTATTGTTTTGTCACATACATAACAGTTCCTCCCATCCAGCTTTGACGAACCAAAAATACGTTGAGCTAAATGTTGTAATCCAATAAACTTGCTCAAACAGAAACATGACACCTATTTAGATATTTGCAACACAAAACAGGTTAGTTACTCTTAACATTTAAACTGCTCCTTTATGAATGAACAGATAATCTACAAATTCAGTCTCTGAGGTGCTCTACGATTTCTCTCAGGGTAACGTCTGCATGTTTGACCGGAGTCTAAGGAGTTTTGTGTGGATGGTTCAGCTGTTGGTACACTGGTGGTTTCACACAGACTCTGAACTCCAGAAGGTGTAGCGAAAGTAAACTCTTCTGAATCTTGAGATGTAGATGTTTCTTCAGGTTCCTCTAGACTTTTGTGGGTCTCCACATCTAGGATCTGATCAACGTGTCTACGCCAGACTGAGTTGTCTCCAACATTTATGTTGTATGTTAGAGGTCCTGTCTGTGACAGAATTGTGCCAGATTGCCATTTGTGACTTGGGCATCTATAGTCTCTGGTGAGAACTTTTTGTCCAATGTCAAAAGATCTGGTTTTGTTCCTTCTTGTTTCCACCAAGGAATGTTGTTTGTCTTCAACCTTCTTCCGAATGTCCGGTTTCAACAGATCCAAACGAGATCTCAGGTTTCGTCCCATGAAGAGCATAGCAGGTGTTTGTCCAGTTGTTGCATGAACGGCGTTTCTGTAAGCCAATAAGAAGTTGTCGATTTTCCATTGCAGAGGTCTCCCCTCTGTCCGGCTGGCTTTCATGGACCTCTTGAATGACTGGATGAACCGTTCAGCTTGTCCGTTTGTTGCAGGGTGATAAGGGGCTGAAGTGATATGACGTACACCGTTGTCCTTAAGAAAACACTGGAACTCCTCTCCAGTAAACTGACGGCCATTGTCACTGAAAAGCTGTTGCGGCAGACCTGTGCGGCAAAAAAGTGACCTAAGGATGTTGATTGTGCTGGCTGTTGTTGCATGCTTCACCGGAAAAATTTCTGGCCACTTTGAGTGAGCATCCACCACAATCAGTTCTGTTCTGTCTCTCCTCGAGGTCGGTCGGTTTTTCTTCAGCTCTCCAGAGCTCCTTATCTGCTTTTACCCTGCCCCCATTCTCCTGCTATTTGCTTCGTCTGTGTCTTTTGTGCCATTTCTTCATAGCAACCGAAAGCTCTAAGGCAATTATGGATCTCGTCAGCTGGTCTCTCAACGCTATTGATCAAATTTTTTCAACTGGAAAGCAAACGACCGGGGAGCGTGCCTGTCCCGACGGAACTTTTTTTGCGGGATACATCTTGGACCCGTGGCAGAAATGGTCCACGGTGTGCCTCTCAATTCTTTCTGTTGAGGACGTCGAAGATGTCTACTTATTCGGATTTATGATACTTGGATTCCTCATTTTTGGCCTTGGAGGATATTTAATGTATCAACACCTTCAAAAGCTGCTGGCGGTAAATATGGCCCTGATGAGACTGCCAGTGGCAGTCGACGCGATCACGAGGTCGTTGAATGAACAAAACGGACGGCTTGATAAGCTGACCGCGGTTGTGGTACAGAGGTGAGATGGGATAAACCTGGAAGTGTGAACGTTACTAGCCCATCAATTGGATTATTGGAATATTGGATCCTGGAGCCAGCGGCGAAAAGACTCTAAGGCTGACAGAAAAGTTGGTGTCAGCTTGTTCTCATAACAAATTCTGTTTTCTTCAAATCGGACTCCCCGCTATCAAATTCTCCCTGGTTGTTATGGCGACATCGCACAAATTCCCTGCTACCCCACATTCCTGCAGACATCTGTGGAGGAGTCAAGCCGGAGCGGCAGAGTGATAAGACTTTTCATCAAGGACACTTGCCTGCCGGAGGACGGCCTTCATGGACATACAGATTTCCACACAACATGCACCCAGACACACATATGCTCACAAATACAGATGACTTTACCCGACCAGAACTCAAATGTTTACCTTCTGCATATATGTGTCTCGTCATTGATTGTGCTTTTTGTGCAAATGAGGTTTTTTTGTCGGATGCTTCACATTTTGTGTGGAAACACAAATTGTGCAGCACCTGTCTTTTTTTCTCTCCCTCCACTCGCCCAGTGTAAATCTTTTTTCAACAGATCTCAAGGCAGCGCCTAGGGACCCCGTGTAAAGCGGGGTCTGGGGCAGTTTGGGGAACGCACCTCACGGCTAGCGCTCATGTAGCAGCGGCCGACTGGGTGTGTTCCTGGCAACGCAAGGCCTCAGTCAATCGTTCCCCCAAAATGTTTGTTAAGTGTATGTGATGGACGGTTGTACTGGAACTGAAATTTCGATTGTAATGCAAATTGCAGTTGACTAATAAAATTGATTGATTGATTGAATCAGGAACATTTGGTCCATAAATGGTCCAGCATAATCTACGTGGATGCGTTGCCATGGGGTGGTTGGCCACTCCCATGTGTGTACAGGTGCTGGCTGGGGCTGGCGCAATGTCTGCTGGCAACCAGTGCAAGACTTAGCCATGTTCTCTATTTCACCGTCTATACCTGGCCACCAAACATAGCTCCTAGCAAGGCTTTTCATCTTAACCACACCCAAATGTCCATCATGAAGTGAATTCAGGACCCTTTTTCGCAGTGAGGGTGGTATTATGACTCGGGTTCCCCACATGACACACCCTTGGCAAATTGATAGCTGGTCTTTCCGGCTAGAGTATGCAGAGAACTGCGAGTCAATAGAGGACGGCCAGCCATTCATAGTAAAATCATATACTTTGGACAAGATTGTGTCTCGACTTGTTTCTCTTTTTACCTGAGCACTTGTCACAGGCAGAGGTTCCATTTGTGCAATGTGAAACACAGCCTCAGGATCGGTAGTTTCTTCAGTGGTTTGTGTTTGTGGAAGACGTGAAAGTCCATCTGCGTTTCCATGCAGTTTTGTCCCTTTAAATTCAATGTTGTAGGTGTGTGAGCTAAGGAACAAAGCCCATCGCTGTAACCGTGCTGCAGCCATGGTTGGCACACCTTTCTGAGGGCTAAAAATGGACACCAGTGGTCGATGGTCTGTTATCAGGGTGAAGTGTCTTCCATATAAATATTGATTGAACTTCTTCACTCCCCACACCAGACTTAGCCCTTCCCTGTCTATTTGCGCATAATTACGCTCAGCTGCATTGAGGGACCTTGAGGCAAAAGCGATAGGTCGTTCCACTCCATCAGGCATTTTGTGAGATGGCACAGCACCGATGCCGTATGGAGAGGCATCACATGCAAGGCGAATGGGAAGATTTGGGTCGAAGTGTGTTAGCACCTCTTCTGATGTAATCAGCTGCTTAGCACTGTTAAATGCCTTTTTACAGTCGTTTGTCCAGGTCCACTTCACATTTTGCTGCAACAGGGTGTGCAATGGATGCAGAACTGTTGACAGGTTCGGCAAAAACTTGTGATAGTGAGTTACGCTCATTCTTGGGCTTAATTAATTACTGACATTTTTAGGTTCTGGTGCCTTCAAAACTGCTTCCACTTTGTCTTTGGTTTTGTGGAGTCCATGCTTGTCAATCCGATGGCCACAATATTCTATGGAATCTTTGAAGAACTCACACTTTCTCCTGTTTGCTCTCAGTCCATATTTCTCTAACCTGGCCAGGACTGTTGCTAAGTTAGCTAAATGCGTTTCTTCATCGGCACCAGTGACAATAATGTCATCCAGAAAACATTGTGTTCCTGGGATGCCCTGTAAAACCTGATCCATGGCACGTTGCCACACTGCTGGAGCGCTAGCGATACCAAATACTAGTCGGTTGTACTGGAACAGGCCTTTGTGAGTATTTATCACTAGATATTTCTTGGCTGTCTCTTCTACTTCCATCTGTAGATAAGCTTGGGCGAGGTCGATTTTTGAAAAGTGTTTGCCACCTGCCACTGCTGTGAATATATCTTCTATCCGCGGAAGCGGATACTGATCCACGCGGAGTACTGGGTTCACTGAAACCTTAAAATCACCACAGATTCTCACACTGTCGCCGGTTTTCTTGCTCACTGACACTATTGGTGTAGCCCAGTCTGACCATTCCACCTTGGTGAGTATTCCTTGCTCTTCCAAGCGTTGCAGCTCTGCTTCGACTTTGGGCCGCATAGCATATGGTACAGGACGTGCCTTGTGGAATCTGGGTTTTGCGTTGTCTTCCAATATGATCTGTGCTTTAATATTTTTCAGGGTGCCAATTTCTTCTTTGAACACCGGAGCATGTTCCTCAAGTATCTGTCTCAGTCTTTCCTCCACTGAACTTGCACTCAGATCCGGTGCCAGTCTCATGGACTTTATTTCTTTCCAGTTGAGTTGGATGTGTTTCAGCCAGTCACGTCCAAATAATGGAACCCCGCCATTTTTCAGAACGTAAAGTTCAAGGTTGCATTTGTTTTTCTCATGTTCCACTTTCACTTTTAGTTTTCCCAAAGGGCTTATTCTTTCACCAGTGTATGTTTTTAGTTTCACTGAAGTGCGCTTTAGTTTCAGATTAGGAAACTTGGTTCTGTAGTCTTCATATGAGATCAGTGAAAGAGCTGACCCAGTATCCAGTTCCATCTTTAACATAACCCCTTGTACTTTAGGTGTGAGCCATATTGCATCTTCGTATTTCTCCTTGCCTTGTATTGTATGCAGCTCAAGGCATGCCAAATGCTCCTGGGAGGAAGATGAGTCTGTCTCATTAACTTCATGCAGTTTTTTGTCTTTGTTCCACATTTTGTTTTTCTTACTTTGTTTTGATCTGCACATTTTCTGTATATGTCCCTTTTTGTTGCATAGGAGGCATTCCTTATCCTTAAACCAACAATTAGCAGCGTTATGTGACTTTTTGCCGCATCTGTAACAGGTCTGTAATTTATCATTAGGTTGCGCACGCATTTTATTAACAGAACACTGCTCCGTGAATTTTCCCTGAAGCTCTCCTGCGTCTTTTGCTGCAGTTTCCATAGATATGGCAATTTCTAATGCACGATGCAACGTCAGATTATCCTCTGTGAGGAGTCGTTTCTGTGTGCTTTCATTGTGCAGCCCGCAGACGAAACGGTCTCTCAGCGAATCTGACAGCCCCTCCCCGAACTGACAGTGCTCCGACAGCCGCCGAAGCTCCGCGATGTACTCCGAAGTGGACTCGGTTTTCAACTGATTTCGTTTATGAAATCTGAAACGTTCAGCAATGACCAGTGGCTTCGGTTGGAAATGTTTTTGGAGAACCTCTGTGATCTCCTTGAAACTTTTGTCTGCAGGTTTGACTGGTGTGATGAGGCTACGCAGTAAGTTATACGTTTTCGCTCCCATTACGCTCAGTAACACAGCGACTTTCCTCTCGTCCTCTACTTTGTTAGCCAGACAGTACTGTTCAACCCGCTCCACATAAGTTGTCCAGTCCTCTGTGCCGTTTTCAAAAACGTTCATTTGTCCGACGCCTCCCGACATTTTCGTGTGGTGTTCGTTACTCACTTTCTCTCTGTAGGTCGTCAGCTAGCAAGTCACCTTAGCATCCAGACGGAGGGTTTTCCCGTTCTCCTCCTTTTTGTCCCGTCTTTTTGTCTCTTCCACAAGGCTTTTCCCCCTCTCTGTCGTTACATGCACATCGGGGATCCGTGTAACTCTCGTCGCCAGTTTGTTATGTTCGTTTCATAACTTAACTAAATATAAAGTCAGCAGAACCTCAGTGAAACGTAACTTGTTTATTAGACTGTATTTTTCCAGAACAATGTGAGATCAATGCGCCGATACCACATTTGGTATTCTTCCGCATACAACACAAAATAGTGCCATTGAATAATGTATTGTTTTGTCACATACATAACACCCTGGGATCTGGCTTTTTTAATCTTAGGCCAAAGTTCTTCTCTTGCCAGCCGGTCTTCCTTAATGAAATCCTGAGCAAAACGCAGACCTTGTTCTTTGCATACCGCTGAATCCTTCGTCACTTTCCAGACTGCGTCTCGATGGCGCCTCCTAGTGAACTGCAGGATGACCTGACGGCTCCGTCCCTCTTCTTTTCTTCCCAACCGGTGGATTGTATCAATCATATCTCCTGCCTGTTCCGCCCATTGTGGTAAGATTTTTGAGAGAAGTTGTTCAGCCTTTTCTCTGAGGTTTTCTCCTTCTTGCTCTTTGAGCCCCGACAATCGCAGGTTCCATTGACGCTTGTTTCTTTCAGCCTCCAGGAGTTTTTCTTTCAGATTTGCGTTTTCTTTATTCATTAAATCAAACTTTTGTTGAAGGTTTTCTATTGTAGATTTACATTCAGCAACGTAGAGTGTGTTCTGCTCCACTTGGAGGGTAATGCGGCCAAACATGTCAGCATTTTCCTTTAGCTGTTTTCCAAAGTCATCAACTTTGCTATCCAGTCTTTTAATAGCTTCTAAGACGGCAGCTAAGGAGACCTCAGTCTCAGTGGCTTGTTTTTTAGCAGGTGGGAGTTTGGTTGGAGTTGCATTCAGTTGCCGTCTTGTACCGGAGGCATTTCTTGACAACTCCATCGGTGTTTCAACGCTAGCAGCAGCAGCATAGTTATGCATGTTTAGCTTAGCATCATTATCCTTCTTCAGACTAGGGAAATCTTTCTCATTAACAGCCAACATCTTTTATAAGACTCTTATTTTTCTCTCTTACTTTAGAGCGTGGATGTTCAGGTTCACCTTGTGGACGAAATTATGTGCAAAGGGCCAGTTCAAGTAGCTGGTTGAGGGCTGCACAGATGGAGCTCAGAATAATACGTGTGCCCACATCGCCATCTTGCTGGGAGTCGAGGAAGATTGGACTTGACGAGAACGCGAGCACGCAGCACGTATTGTGCATTGGAACAGAAGCGTACTTGTGACGTCATCACACCCGCAGCTCTTGAGCATTTCTTTAACGTTCAAAACTATTTATACACTACACCATCATATCTTATTAAAAACGTTTTTTATTAATTTGTAAAAAGTCTAATAAAATATCTAAAAAAAAAATACAGAACAGTGGGTATAAAACCAGCAATAGCGGGAATTTCTGGGGAGTTGTAATTGTAGTTGTAGAGGCGATTGAATCTTCTTTAAAAAAATCAGCACTTTGTAGAAGCAAAATGAGCAATACGAGCAATATTGCTGTTGCTTCGGTCGTTGGTCAGCTTTACCAGCAGGCTGAAGAGGAGGTGATGCAGTTGAGGAGGAAAATCCGAGCAAGGAGAAGATTGATGCAGCAAAGGAGGCTCAGAAGGCAGGCTTTGCTCACGCCAACTGGGAGGCATTTTAAGATTGACAGCCTATTTCCTACTTTTATCTTTAACAAAACATTGAGGATGGTATTAAAAACGTGATCAGGTTGAAATTGTGACTGTTTTTCTATAAATAATTAAAATGAAGACCCAGTTTTAACATTAATAACAGTAGGGTTAAGCTACTTTATTGCACCTCCTGACCTTCACAGCATTGATCATTAAGAAAGGAAAAAAAAACATTTTTATGTCTGTCCACCTTTACAGTGATTAATCTATAAATTATGTGCAGTTAGTTCAGCCCATTTTTTTCAGTGAAATGGTAAAAATACCAGAGAAGGGAAGCCATTTGTTACATTTACTATACATTTTACCTTTTCTTTCTTGAGAACTATATTAATCTGCATGTTAAGCAGTTATAGTTTTATATTGTGAAAAGGTGAGAATTGAAAAAACAATTCTGGTAACATTTGGCATTTTTTATTTACAGGAAGAAACAGAAACAAAATATGTGAGGATAAACACCTCTGTGCCAATCCTCCAAATATTTTTTAATGAAGGGGACCTGAAACCAGCCTTCTAGCTAAACAGGGCCACCATCGTCCTCCTCCTTCAGCTGCTGCCCATCCAGAAGGTCCATGGATGGCCACAGGAGATAGAGGTGCTGCTGACCCTCTACTGGCTGGCCTGTGGTGCATCCTATAGGGAAACAGCTTGCCAGTAAGATCTCTTACCTTCTTGTCCTTAAATAGAGCCAACAATGACACACAATTGATACATAGATTATATTAATTGGATAGAAGATTAAGACATATCAGCATATTACCTAAATTACAAGTTAATTTTTTATTTGGTACAGGTCTAGTGGAGGTCTAGTGGAGACAACAGACACCACGCCAAGGTGAAAAAATCGTTGAGCGTGCCTTTGGTGGTCTGAAGACACGGTGGCGTTCCATCTTCTTCAGGGCGCTGGAGGTCTGCCTGACGTTTGCACCAAAAGTAATCACCGCCTGCTGCATCCTCCACAGTATTTGTATAGCAGCAGGGGACCAGCTGGACGTGGAGGATGAGGAGGTTGATCCAGAGGAGGATGGCCATCCAGCGGCTGAAGACAGGGAGCTGCTGCAGCTGGCTGCATGTTTAAGTGAACATGACTACACCTGACCTAATGTAGGTCAGTTGGAGTCATGTTCACATGCTGCTTCATTTCATTTTTTTTTCACCACCTTTGAAAATACATTAAATAATTACTAAATAATTTCCATTCCAACTATTTTTAACTAAGTTTATAGGCATTGTCTATTTGTATAAGATCTTAATGAGTTATTTCTTTGTTTTAAACCATGTTAGTAACTGTTAATAATTTGTTGAATATATTACACCTTCATTCTGTTCATAAGATTAAACATTTGTAAAAAATAAAAGTCTGTGTTTTCATACACTATTATTACTATTATTTTCTTTCCCTCTTTCTCCTCTCAATTATTCGTGTCCTTACTCAGAAGAAACTCAGTTAGATAGGAAAAACATTTATAGAATGTATTTATTTATTTTATATGCTGCTTCCGTCCTAGGGAGACATTTACAATTTATTCCAGCAAGTATTGAGTTAATAAAGCAACACACGTCAGTCAGATAAACACAAAACAAATAAATCATAACCAGCGGTATTGTGCACACTACTTTTTTTAAATTACGCACTAACTCTGTAAACAGGCCACATAGGGAAGCTTAAAAGTATAATGTCCTCGCCTCAAACGATCTTAAAACGTACTTTTAAACAACAACAGCAGCAGAAAAGGGAATTTTTTAACTTACCGCTGTGAGCTCTGTTTGCACTGTCTCAAATCAAGCTGCGGCCGCGGTGCATTCTGGGCAAGCGGTCTGTCTGAAGAACGCACAAGTCTGCTCTGATGCATGCTCGATAAAGAGGGCGGGCGAGAACAACATCCGGGGAATTCGGCGCGTTCTCGATTTGGCGTTCTCGGGTTTGGAACAGTGCTCGGGCTGAGGCTGATGACGTGTCACGAGCACGCTCAAGAACGCATATTGAGAAACGGCCAGAGTTTTTTATTTAAGCAAATCCAAAGTACAATTTTCAAAATATCAGATAAGTACAATTAAACATATGGCAGCCATAACAGATTTTTTTTTGTAAGACAAAAAATAAAATAAACTTAAACAGTCTCATTAAAGTTAAATCAAAAGTAAAAAGAAAATAAAACAAATAACACAGGGGTTTAGCTAAAGTATACTGTTATCAAATCTGAAAACTTTAAGGCTTTGTTACTTTCCAGTAATTTGATTGAAGCATACAAATTCTTTACATCATTTTGGAATGCTTGAAAATTTGGAGAAATTTTAAAAAATTTGCATTTGTGAATAAAGAATTTTCCAATAATGAATATAGTATTACACAGAAATTCTACCCTTTTATCTTGAAAAGTAATGCCAAATTTAACTCCTTTATATTCAAAATTAGGAATCACATTTTTCGTTGATAACCAATCATGAATCTTGTCCCACAAAGACTTAACCACACAACAACTGTAAAAAAGATGTTCTTGTGTTTCCAAATCTTTCTGACAAAAATTACATACATCAACATCAAATTTAAATCTTAAGCTTAGGAACTCTGCACAGGGATAAATATTATTTATAGTTTTAAAATGAACTTCTTTCATCTTGGGTAACACAGGAAATGAGAAAAATCTGGTTCTAATCTTAATCACATCCATCTCTGAAAATTCGTTTAAAGATAAATTCTTTTTAACTGGGAGAGGGAAAATTTCGTTATTTATATGTTCTCTCATCATTTTGTTACTGAATTTGAGATCTGTGAAATCGTATTTATCTATAAGAAGAGAGGGAAAGATTGGAGTTACATCAGAATATTGAATCATTCCTTTGACCAAGTTTATCATGGTTGCTGGAATTGCCTTGATCACAGATAGAAACTGTCTCTGTGGGCAATCTAAATGATATTTTCTTTTAAATTCTGTGTAATCTAGAATATTACCTTTTGTATCCATTAGATGTACTATGGCCCAAATTCCTTTTTCCTCCCAGTCCTTGTAGTATAGACATTTTCTCTTATATAGAATATATTTGTTGTTCCAAATAATCATATTATGTGGTGTAAAGTTGTGCTTGCATAGCATTTTCCAATACTTAAGAACTTGTGTGTGGTAGTCTGATAATTTAATTAGTAATTTTGCAGGATCAAAGTCACATTTTAAGAGAAATTTTATTCCACCAATTTTTTGAAATAGTTGTGATGGGAAACTAAACCATAAACTTTTTGCATTCTTAATAAAAGTCTGCAGCCATTTTAATTTTACTACGTCATTCATTACTTCAAAATCAATAACGTTTAATCCTCCTTTTTCAACAGATTTTACTGTCGTTCTTTCTGATCAGATGTCTATTATTCCAAATGAAATTGTAATGAATTTGATTAATTTTTTTTATTGTAGAATTTGATATATTTAAGGTATATGCCGGATAAATTAATCTGGCTATTCCTTCCATTTTTGTCAACAATATTCTACCAAAAATTGAAATGTTCCTTTGGAGCCAGCTGTTAAATATTTGTTGATTTTTTTTTTTTTTTTTGTAGGATGGGTTGAATATTTATTTTTTCATTTTCAGTGTGGTTCTTGTTAATCATTAAACCTAAATATTTTACTTGATTTTTTTGCTTTGATATTATGAATTAAAGTGGATTGATTATTTTGAATAGTTAAAATTTCACATTTTTCCATGTTAAGCTTTAAGCCTGAAGCTTTTGAGAAGAACGAAACAGCTTCTAAAGCCTCGGGTATTTGGTCAGCATTTTTTAAAAACAATGCTGTATCATCTGCTAACTGTGTGATAACAATTTTTGTACCGAGGAAATTTAGTGGACTTATCTTGCTGTTATTTTTAATGTATAATGCTAATAATTCTGTTCCCATTATGAAAAGTAGCGGGCTAATCGGGTCTCCTTGTCGTATACCTCTTTTTACATCAAATCTCTTTGTAGTTCCTGACTGAAGTAGAACCGAGCTTGTTATATCTTTATATAATGTAGAAACAATGTTTATAAATATTTTCCCAAAGCCAAATTGTTGTAACGACTGTAAAATGAAAGGGTGTTCTATTTTATCAAAGGCTTTAAGGAAATCTAAGAACAAAATGATACCTTCATCTTCTATAAAATGTTTGTAATCCATCAGATCCAAAACTAGGCGGATGTTATTGTGTATTAATCGACCTTGTAGGAAGCCAGATTGATTTTCACTGATGATTGTGTTTATTCCACTTTTAAGTCTATCAGCCAGGACATGTGTAAGAATCTTATAATCTATATTTAATAAAGTAATTGGTCTTAGGTTTTCAATAATTGTTTTGTCTTTGTTTGGTTTAGGTATTAATATAATCAAGCCTTGCTTCATTGTAGTTAATAATGTGTTGTTTTGTATGCATTCATTCAGTACTTCATACAGTAATTCTCTTATATCCAACCAGAAGAACTGATAAAAATTTGTAGTTAAACCATCTTGTCCTGGTGATTTACCCAAAGCCATTTTCTTTACTGCTGCATCTAGTTCCTCTATTTTTAAATCAGTATCGCAAGTCTTTTTAAAATCCAAATCTATCTGTTTAATAAATGGTTTGACTGTTTTAAAGAAGTTGTCAGAATGAGTAACTGAAAATTCTGAGTATATATTCTGATAGTATGTGAATATTTCGTAAGATATTTCTTTTGATGTTGTTACAAATCTATTTCCAATATTTAGAGACGTAATTATATTCTTTTGTCGGGTTTTTTCTAATCTACTAAAATATGAACTATTTTTTTCTCCTTCTTCAATCCACTTGGCTTTTGATCGAATAAATGCACCACATGCTCTGTTTTGATAGAATTCATCCAATTTTGATTGTAATTCGATATATTTCTTTTTTTCCGCTTCTGTTGACAAGGAGTTTTTTGCAGCAGTTATTAATATCTTGGCTCAATTTTCTTTCCTGTTCTTTTTGTTTCTTACTTTTTTCGGTAACACTTTATTTGAAGGGGTGTACATAAGACTGACATTACACTGTCATAAACATGACATAACACCTGTTATGAACATAAATTACTCTTTATAAATGTTTAGGACGGTTGTCATTAATTGTCATGCGGTAAATTATGACACTATTAAAGCAAAGTTGACATTGTTTAAAATGTCTTTGTTATGACAAGCCCTTAACTTAACAAAACCCCAAATCAAGCCCTTAATTTAACCTCATCCCAAATCAAGCCCTAAACTTAACCTTGTCTCTGTTAATGTCAAGTTGTCATAACAAAGACATTTTAAACAATGTCAACTTTGCTTTAATAGTGTCATTATTTACAGAACGACAATTAATGACAACAGTCCTACACATTCATAAAGAGTCATTTATGTTCATAACAGGTGTTATGTCATGTTTATAACAGTGTAATGTCAGTCTTATGTACACCCCTTCAAATAAAGTGTAACCCTTTTTTCTTTACCATAATTAATAGAATATTCTCTCAGTTTGTATTTAAAAAATTCCTATTTATTTCCTTTGCTGGTAATTTCTCTATTTGTTTTAACATCAGATAAAATCTTTTTAACCATATTACAGTACTGATCATCTTTTAATAAATTTGCATTAAATTTCCAATATTTTTGTCTGAATGTAATATCTTTTTTAGACATTAGAGTGATACTGACAACTGAATGGTCAGTTGCTGGGGCAGCAGAAATACTAGTCTGTGAGGTATAGTTTAAAATTTCCTGAGTTACTAACCAGAAATCAATTCTTGACATACAAGAGCCATTAGGCTTAAACCATGAAAACTGTTTTAGCGTGGGGTTAAACTGTCTCCAAATATCAATAAGAGAATTGTTTTTGCAAAATTTTGTAATTGTTTGATTAAATTTGTGGTCGAGATATTTTGTAGGGAATCTATCATACCATTCATCAGGAACACAATTGTAATCACCTCCTATTAAAATACAATCCGTTGTATATTTTAATTTAAGATTCTTAATAACCTCAGAAATTCTTTCTAATAATAGTTTGTTTTTAGCTTCTCCACTATATCCATAAACATTTAGTAGAATAAATGGAAGACCATCAATATTCAATACCGCAGCAATCCAGTGACCTTCTGAGTCTTTTTTAGTTTCCAAAACATTTCCTGGGCAGTTGTTCATGCAAATGGCCACACCTGCAGATTTGTTAGTTCCATGGCTGAATAAGATTGTGTCGCCCCATTGATTTCTCCAAAAAGCTGCGTCTTCTTCACTGGAATGAGTTTCTTGTAGAAAAACACATTGTGCCTTTAGTCCTTTGCAAAATAAAAAGATAGCTTTTCTTTTGGTGTTATCCTTGAGTCCCTTTGTGTTTAGTGAAACAAACGAACATTTATAACTGAAATTGTTCATAGAACTTAATCGAACAGTTTAATATAAATAGGCTAGTGTAACTTGCCTTGATAAAAGTCTAGAAACCTAGAGAAAGGAAAATAGAAAATATATATTGGACCCTCTTATTAAACTTTTCGTGCGTCGTCATTGTGAAATTCTCCTGCTGGTATCTTGAGACATTTTATGCAAATATTTGCACATCCTCAATAAAGCCGAGCGGTCCCCGAAAGTAGGCTCTTTTCTTCTGGTCCCGCTCCTCCTTGATTTTTGGCCACAGCTTTTCTCTAGCAGCTTTGTCCTCCTTCGTTAAATCTTCAGCAAATCTGATACCGGCCTGTTTGCACACATCACAGTCTTTGGAGAGCCTCCATATCTGATTTCTACATTCTTTTTTCACAAACTGGATGATCACTTGCCTTGAGTGATTTCGCTCTTTTTTCCCCAGACGGTGGACGGAGTCCACCATGTCATCCACATTCCAAGCCACTCCTGGAGAGAAGTGAGATTACCACTGCTCTGGTATCTTCATTTTCTTTTTCTCTCAATCCTTTCACTCGAAGATTCCATCTTCTTTTATATCTTTCTTGTTCCTCACATCTCAACTTGACTGCTTTCACTTCTTCCTTCAGCATGTCAACTTGTTTTTCGAGCTCAGCCGTTCGTTTCTGGGAATCAGCTACTTCTTCACGCAGGAAAGCCATCTGACTAGAATTTTCCTCCATTTTTTTATTAAGTTCTTCCATTTTTCTTTCTTTTATGTCGAATCTGTCTGCCAACTTATTAACAGCTTCTAAAATCTTGCTGTTGGTAGCAACTTCTTCCTGCAGTTCTCTGTCTTCTGCGGCTTTATTTTTCTTTGTAGCTGCCATCTTGTCAGGAGTGAATGTTGGCGCACCACGCTTGTTCATGTCGAGCTTCTCTTTTCTTGCTAGTGTGTAGTTATGATCTGATTCGGCCATAAACAGTAACGAGTAACCCGGTTTTCACATCCAGCAAGGACTCCGGATTTATATTCTTCTTTGTTTTCGGCAGACTTCACACTAAACTGCGTTTTTTACTTACTTTTGAGGGACCGAACTAAGAGCTCCGAAAAAACGTTGCTGCTCACAGCGCCATCTTACCGGAAGTCCACTTGTGCAAATGAGCTGATGGTACGGATCGTGCTACCGGTACGGATCGGGTAGTGACACGCGTCATTGGGCGAGTTCTGCCTATGCTGCGATGCGTCAGAGCGTCCGCCATCTTAAATGTGGCAAATCTGCAGTTACTCAGTCACTTAAACAGTATCAGAGGGACTTTAATCTCTGAATATACTTTGTATTCGTAGTATTTTTTTGTAATATTACAAGTTTATTTTTGTATCCCTTTAGCCTCGTTCTCCTGAATTTATTCTCCTAAAGAATAAAAGTATTTAAAATAATCTAACCTGGCTTTATTACTTCAGGAGTGAAATAATTCAGCAAACTGTGATTATTCTGGAAATGTTCCCCTTAATTCTCATAATATGACGTTTTTATCATAACATTATCACTTTTGTGTTTGTTTGTTTATTTTTACTTTATTGACCTTATATTCATAACACATACACAAAAAAAAAAAATATATATATATATATATATATATATATATATATATATATATATATATATATATATATATATATATATATATATATAGCCTGTGTTACCACTCTGCAGCTTTAGTGTGTCCAGTTTTGCAACATGGTGCAGCCTTAGTTTATAGAAGGCAGATACAAGTAGTGAAATCAGCCAGAATACATTTCCATGCAGCACAGGAATGAGGCATCTTCTCTGATCCACGTTCACTACAACAGAACTTAACTTTTTTCTGCCACATACAATATGGCGGTGACGTTGACGTGCGAACCTGCGCCCTATGACGAGTCTACGTATATATGTCTGTGGTTTCGGCTGCAAACTGTTGTAAATAAACCCACAGTCCCCCTAAGCAACAGTGAAACCTTGTAGTGTGTAAATGAAGAGTACAAAGGCAACGCAAACCTGTTTTCACCGTGTAAACAGCCAGAGACGGTACTACAGGGCTGCAACTTGTGTTTCCATAGCATAGTTGTTAAATATAAATAACTGCCGAATTGATTAAATTTCAAGTAGAGGACTTGCTGTATATGCATGACTTACCTTGTCACTCCTCAGTGCAGAAATACATTCCTCCGACAAATGACGAGTTCTTAAAAAGTAATAAAAGGTGCCCCTCCGTCTCTCCTCTTCTCCATGACACTGAAATATCCCGCGGGCTGATGCCAGGTTATGTTATGAGAAGAAAAATTATGTCGTTTTAGCAAGATAAGTCTCTCATTAGAACAAAAAACTATTGCCGTTAAAGGGAGAAAGTTATATAGTTATAACAAGTTGCCTCGTCAGCCGTATGGTAGCAAACGCTTTGATTCAAGCCTTGAAACTCACGTGACCTCCGACAGCCGGAAGACACAGCCTGTGAGCCTGTGAGCCTGCGCATGGGGACACAAATCGAAAAGATTCGCATACAAATCCTTCCACACATTTGTGCATCTCACGCGGCAGAAGAGTAGCAAAAATCACATGTGTAAAGAGAGCCAACCGAAAAACCGCTTGACTTGTAACCAATGATTTGTCTGTATTTCTGGGTCTTGAAGCAAAAATACTTCAGACACAAGTGTCTCTGTGTGTGCTTACAGATTGATCTACACATTTGCGAATCTCAGTACACATTTGCAGATCTGAATACGGATTTGTGGATTTTTTACACATTTGCAAATCTCAGTACACATTTGCAGATCTGAATACAGATTTGTGGATTTTTTACACATTTGCAAATCTCTGTACACATTTGCAGATCTGAATACAGATTTGTGGATTTTTTACACATTTGCAAATCTCTGTACACATTTGCAGATCTGAATACAGATTTGTGGATTTTTTACACATTTGCAAATCTCTGTACACATTTGCAGATCTGAATACAGATTTGTGGATTTTTTACACATTTGCAAATCTCTGTACACATTTGCAGATCTGAATACAGATTTGTGGATTTTTTACACATTTGCAAAACGAATTACACACAAGTAGTTTTACACATTTGCAGATAGTTGTACAGACACACAAATCTCCTCACATATTTACAGATTTATTTACACATTTTCAAATCCCACTGCACACACACAAATCGAGGTACAGACACACAACTCTCCACACACATTTGCAAATGTTAAAGCTACTATTATGGCCCCATAATATATGCTTCCGATTGGCAAAATTATCAGATAGCATGGGATTAATTTCCACTGTTATGCTGATGACACTCAGCTATATTTATCCATAAATCCTGATGAATCCAATCAGTTACTTCGACTGCAGTCATGTCTTGATGACCTCAAAAGCTGGATGACTTTAAATTTCCTGCATTTAAATTCTGACAAGACAGAAGTTGTAATCTTTGGGCCAGAGTCTTCAAAAAATAAAGTTCTTAATCAATCAATTAATCTGGATGGCATTAACTTGGCCTCTGGTAATAAAGTTAAACATCTTGGTGTTGTTTTCGACCAAGACATGTCATTTAAATCCCATATTAAACAGGTTTCCAGAGTTTCCTTTTTTCACCTCAGGAATATCGCCAAAATTAGAAACATTCTGTCCAGGGGTGATGCTGAAAAACTAGTCCATGCATTTGTTACTTCAAGGCTGGACTATTGTAATTCTTTACTATCAGGAAGTCCACAAAATGCAGTTCAAAGTCTTCAGCTGATCCAAAATGCTGCAGCAAGAGTTCTGATGAAAATCAACAAGAGGGATCATATTTTTCCAATTTTAGCTTCCCTTCATTGGCTTCCTGTTAAATCAAGAATAGAATTTAAAATTCTTCTTCTAACGTATAAAGCCCTTAATGATCAAACTCCATCATATATCAGAGCTCTGATTACCCCGTATGTTCCTAACAGAGCACTTCGCTCTCAGACTGCAGGTCTGCTGGTGGTTCCTAGAGTCTCTAAAAGTAGAATGGGAGGCAGATCCTTTAGCTATCAGGCTCCTCTCCTGTGGAACCAACTCCCAGTTTTGGTCCGTGAGGCAGACACCCTATCTATTTTTAAGACTAATCTTAAAACTTTCCTTTTTGACAAAGCTTATAGTTAGAGTGGCTCATGTTACCCTGAGCCATCTCTATAGTTGTTCTGTGATAGGCCTAGGCTGCTGGAGGACATCAGGGTCTAATTTTCTCACTCTACTGATTTCTACTGTTCTTCAGTCTACTGTTCTCCAGTTTTGCATTGTATTACATTGAAATGACTGTCGTCATTTCAGCTTTTAACTTTTTGCTCTCTCTCTTTTTCTTCATAGTAGGCGCACCTGGTCTGACGTTCTGTTAAACTGTGACATCATCCAGAGAAGACGGCTCACCCGCTACTACCATATAATGTAGAACCGATTACTGGATCAATGTGTGCTTCTGTGCTTTTTTGTCTGTCTTGTTGTGTCTCTGCTCTGTCTTCTGTAACCCCCAGTCGGTCGAGGCAGATGACCGTTCATACTGAGCCCGGTTCTGCTGGAGGTTTTTCCTTCCCGCTAATGGGTGGTTTTTCTTTCCACTGTCGCTTCATGCTTGCTCAGTATGAGGGATTGCTGCAAAGCCATGGACAATGCAGACGACTCTTCCTGTAGCTCTACACTTCTTCAGGAGCGAATGCTGCTTGTCGGGACTTTGAAGCAATCAACTGGTTTCCTTATATAGGACATTTTTGACCGATCTGTATAATCTGACTGATTTTGACTTTGTAAAGTGCCTTGAGATGACATGTTTCATGAATTGGCGCTATATAAATAAAATTTAATTGAATTGAAAATTTAATTGAATATTTCTATCTGCTGTTTACTTCTAAAGGACCAAATCAGTCCCATGCCATTTCTAATCTGTAATTATTCTCTAAAAACATCCAATCCAGTCTTCGAGGGAGAAAAGCATCTGAAATGTGAACACTACCTGATCCAAGGAGCTGTTTCTCTGGCAGATTAGAGCATTTCCTCCAGATTTCCTTCATTAAGGCTGAAAATACTGCCAGGAACCATTTCTGTCTCACTGCCTCTTCTGTAGCTGCTGTGTTTGTGGGAGAAGGTCAGATAGAAGCAGACAAATGAGGACAATGGTGACCTGATGCTAAACAGTTCATGATGCTGAAAGCTGCTGCATGTTTCTGTCAGCATTTCTTCATCTGATCTGCTTTGTGAATCAGATCCTGACAGTGAACAGATACTGGCCACAAAGTAGAGGCAGAACTCTGCTGTCTGACCATTTAACAAGGTTCTGCTTCTAAGGATGGATCCCTTAGAAGCAGAACCTTAGTGACTTACCCAGCCTGGATGTCTAGTGTCGAATGTATGGTGAGATGTTTGAATGTTAGTGTTGGGGAGGGTTTAAATCTACAGGTGGTGTGTGTGTGTGTGGGGGGGGGGGGGGGGGGGGGGGGGGGGGGGGGGGTTTGGTGGACGTTCTGGTGGGCTTGTGTCCGGCCCCCTGTCCCGGTCCTGGTCCATGTAGTCTCCCGGTGCGGGTCTCACCTGGGGGGTGGGGTTTGGGATGGCTCTTGCGGGCTGGCTGGCCAGGGTCCCCCATCTTATTAATTAATTTATTTAATTATATATTATATATTATTATTATTATTATTATTATTATTATTAATATTAATAATTTTTTTTTTTTTTTTTTTTTTTTTTTGGGGGGGGGGGGGGTTTAAATACAGTTGGCATGGGGGGTGGGCTGGGGGAGGTAGAGGTGTTGGTCCTGGTGGGTGGTTGGCTGGCGGGCCCTGCGGCCTCTCCCCAGCCCCCGGGCTATGGTGGTGCCGCTGGAGGGGCCCCTTTCTCCGGGTGGGGCTTTCGGGGAGCGGGGGTGCCTATTGGAGTCACTAGGGGAGCTGGCTCCCTGGGTTGGCTCCCCAGTCCTTTGCTCCCCATCCCCGGACTCCTCCCTCTGCCTGCTCCATCACGCCGCCACACATGTAGGTCCTTGGGGAGAGGGCGTTACTGGAGGTTGCCACCTTTTGGTGACGTCCCTCTCCCCAATTTTATCATGCATTTTAGACACTTTCACTCCAAACATTTTCACAACGCACATCCATGTAGGCCACGATATGGGGGGGGGGAAGACGTCTGGGGGGGGGGGCTTATGTTGTGTGAGCCTCGCCCCGGGCGGCTCCCTTCACCCCCTCTCGCATTTAGACATTGAGGGTTCTTCTGGGTAGTTGCTTGGAGGGGGGGCGCTGGCACCAGCTCCCTTCCGGAGGGGGGGTGGGCTGTGCCGTGCACCCCCTTCGGTGCTCCCAGTTTTAAACACACCTGAGAACAACATGCAACAACACAACATCTGAGCGGGCGTAGGGAGGATCGGGGGTCTTTTGCACACCCCCGATCTCCGATCGCGGCACGGAGTCTGGGGCCTGGAGGAGGTGCGGGCCACTGGGTACGGGGTCTTGGCGGGGGGCTGTTGCGGCTGGCCGGCGGCTTACCGGATCTGGGGCTGACGCCTCTGCTCTCCCCAGGAAGGGATGGGGGGCAGGGGTGGCTAGGGTAAGGTCGGGGTGGGAGGGGGTTTATTAGGTATATAGTGGGTGATGGGGGGCTCTGGTCGAATGGCCCGTATGGGTCGTGTCGGCCCCCCCTCTTTGGGGGGCCTGGTCCGGGGGGCGCCTGGTCCGGGGGCGGGGCCGGGGGTCGGGCACAGGCAGTCGTATTGTTGAATTGTGGTGACCCCCCCCCCACTTGGGATTTTTGGATGTGAATGCTACGTGGGAATGTGTGTAAAGCGTCCTTTTTTTATTTATTTTTTATTTTTTAATTTTATTTTTTTTTTTTTTTTTTTGGTGTCTGTGTGTGGCGAGTGGGGCACAAGGGAGGGATGGTGTGAATGAGTGTTTTTTTTTTTTTTTTTTTTTTTCCAGGTTTGGGTTCGGTCCGCTCCCTCTCCCAAGATCATCTCAAGTCTCCGCTAGGTGCGGAGCCCATCCCCCCACGTCCTGCCCTCCTCCGCTGCGTTGGCGGGCGCCTTGACCCTCTGGCGCGTTGACGGTCCTCGGGTTTGGGGCGGGTCCCCGGGTGGGCGCCGGCCCATTCCCGGCGGTGGCTTCGCGGGGCCTGGCCCCCCGGGGGGCGGCCGGGGCCCCTGCCGCGGGGGCGGGGCGCCCCTGGGGCCTCTGGCCCCCAGGGCCCATGGCCAGGACCACTTCAGCGCGGCCGGCTGCCGGCGGAGCCCACGGGCTCGTCCCCGCGGCTCTTGAGGGCGTCGGCATTGCGGTGGCTGGGGGATTTCCTCGGGGTCGTCTCTCCTCTTTCCTCAGGGGGGGTTGCAGATTTCCTGTGAAGGCCCCTCTCGGGCGCACTGCTTTGGGGGCCCCTTTGGGAGTCCGGGGTTATGGGTTCCCTGACCCCTGCCTCTGTGCTCGGGGAAGGTGGGTCTTCGGTTCTCCACAATCACTATCAAGCCATTTCCTTCTGGATAATTTTCACCTAAACTAGTGCACTCTCACAATCTCCCACAGGTGCTGGGTCCCAGGTATTAAATGTTCACTTATAAATAGGAAGGCTATAATTTATTTACTTTCTTTTACTTTTTTTTTTAGGTATCACATTACACATGTCAGCTTAAATAATAATACATATGATTTAGCAATGGTATCAAGGTGTTACACGATTGTATCTGTTGCTTTATGTCTGTTGGTTGTGCTGTTCTTTTTGTGTCTCTTTCCAGGTGATGGAGCAGACAGAGGAAGTTTTATCATTCTCTTCCTTTTATCTCTTCTTTCTTTCACCTCTTCTTTCTCTTTTTTTTCTCTTCTTGTTTTTCTTTTACTCTCCTACTTTCCCATTGTAGTGTCCATATAATTTGAAATTCTCCCTGCAGGAATCACAATAAAGCTATTTACACGCACAAATCAAGCGGAGCAGGCGAAAGCTGTTTGCTCCACTTGTGAAAGTAAAATCTGTCGAGCTCTATTTGGCATTAAGATATCAATTTTTATTGCCACATTGCTAGACAGGACACTGGGGGAAAAAAAAAAAAAAAAAAAAAAAAAAAAAGGATGGATCCCATTGGTTAGCATCACATCATGTGAACTAAGACACCTTCTAATGATGACACCTCCTGATGTTCCAGATGTTTCTGCTCCAACTTCCTCACTAAATCAGGGTTTTCCTTCAGTTGTCTCTTCTTCTCTGTTCCAGCAGATGTTGGTCTGCAGGAGGTTCTAGAGGAACATAAGATCAGTCTGAGGAGGAGATGTGAACGTGTGACTGAAGGAAGTGATGAACCAGGAAGTAGAACCCTCCTCAACAGGATCTACACTGATCTCTACATCACAGAGGGACAGAGTGAAGAGGTTAATACCCAACATGAGGTGAGGCAGCTGGAGAGAGCTTCCAGGATCCAGAACCTCCATGACTCTCCAATCAGGTGCCACGACATCTTTAAAGCCTCACCTGACCAACATGAACCCATCAGAGTGGTTCTGACCAACGGCGTCGCCGGTGTTGGAAAAACCTTCTCAGTGCAGAAGTTCACTCTGGACTGGGCCAAGGGCTTGGAGAACCAAGATGTCCGTCTGGTGGTTCTGCTGTCGTTCAGGGAGCTGAACCTGATCAGAGGTGAGCAGCACAGTCTTCTCACGCTGCTCCATGTTTTCCATCCAACCCTCCAGAAGCTCCCAGCAGAGCAGCTGGCTGCCCACAAACTTCTCTTCATCTTTGACGGCCTGGATGAAAGCAGACTTTCTCTGGACTTCAAGGACAGTCGGCTGGTTTCTGACGTCACACAGAAGTCATCAGTCGACGTTCTGCTGACAAACCTCATCAACGGGAACCTGCTTCCCTCGGCTCTGGTCTGGATCACCTCCAGACCTGCAGCGGCCAATCAGATCCCTCCTTCATGTGTTGCCAGGGTAACAGAGGTACAGGGCTTCACCGACACCCAGAAGGAGGAGTACTTCAGGAGGAGGTTCAGTGATGAAGAGCTGTCCAGCAAAATCATCTCCCACATCAAGACCTCCAGGAGCCTCCACATCATGTGTGGAATCCCAGTCTTCTGCTGGATCACTGCTACGGTTCTGGAGAACATGTTGACCACAAAGGAGAGAGAAGAGCTGCCCAAGACCATGACTGACATGTACTCTCACTTCCTGCTGGTCCAGACCAGGAGGAAGAAAAACAAGTACCATGGAGGACCTGGGAGGAGTCCACAGGAGCTGATGGAGGCTGACAGGGAAGTTCTCCTGAAGCTGGGGAGGCTGGCGTTGGAACAACTGGAGAAAGGAAACATCATGTTCTACCAAGAAGACCTGGAGCAGTGTGGTCTGGATGTCACAGAGGCCTCGGTGTACTCAGGAGTTTGTACAGAGATCTTCAAGAGAGAGAGTGTGATCTTCCAGAAAGCAGTCTACTGCTTTGTTCATCTGAGCATTCAGGAGTTTCTGGCTGCAGTCTACATGTTCCACTGCTTCACCAGAAGGAACACACAGGTGGTGGAGAACTTCCTGGGAGATAAATACATTATACCATATCTGGATGACTTCCTGAAGAGAATCATGAATGAATCGCTCTACAGTAAAAATGGCCACCTGGACCTGTTTGCTCGCTTCCTTCATGGCCTCTCTGTGGAGTCCAACCAGAGACTATTAGGAGGCCTGCTGGGTCAGACAGAGAACAGTCCAGGAACCATCCAGACAGTCATCAACAACCTGAAGGAGAGGAACACTGATGGAATCTCTCCTGACAGAAGCATCAACATCTTCCACTGTCTGATGGAGATGAAGGACCTCTCAGTTTATCAGGAGATCCAACAGTTCCTGAAATCAGAGAACAGATCAGAGAAGCTCTCAGAGATCCAGTGCTCAGCTCTGGCCTACATGCTGCAGATGTCAGAGGAGGTTCTGGATGAGTTTGACCTGGAGAAGTACAACACATCAGAGAGAGGACGACGGAGACTGATTCCAGCTGTGAGGAACTGCACAAAGGCTCGGTGAGTCCAGATGTCTTCTTTGACTGATGCTGATTCAGCATTATTGCCGTCCGGTTTATTCTTCATTATTCAGTCGGTTCTGGACGTTTTTGGACCTTTAACTACTTCCTTCATACTTTGGACTATTTCAACCATCAGATTTCTAAATCTTCAGCTCATTCAGGTCAGCTCTGCTGCAGCTTTTGGTATTTAGAGATTTTGATCTTTTAGAAAGATTCAATCATCCAGAGACACATTTTAAACTTTAAACAGCTCTTCAGTCATTGGGCTGTTATCCCTAATTCACCTCTTTAGAAAATCACTCTTTAGGTCAGGGCTATTGAACTGATGGTCTGTGGGCCACTTCTGGTCCGCTGGTGATGGTAATCTGGGCCGTAAATTACTTCTTTGTAAAAACTAAATAAATCAGAGAAGATCAGAAACATTGTGTGAAAAACAGCCCAGATGAGCGGCATGGTTGAACAGCCTTGGTTTGTCTGCTGTTCAGTTCCTAACCTCTAAGTAATAGGTTAGCTTTCATTGTTCTCTGAAACAGTCCACAACTATGTTTGTCTGCCAGTGTCTACAACTGTCACTGACATCTTCAACCCTTGGAGTAAGCCCCCCCCCCACTCCCTCCACTGTGTAAAGCCATATAGGTGAGCCCACTAGAAGAGACGTCTGGCTTTATTTGCACTTCAGCCATTGGTTAACAAACAGTTGTCTGAAGGCAGGCAGGTTTCTAAAGCTGACTGCAGAACAGAGGATGTCACTAAACAGAACAGACACAGAACTCATGGTGCAGAACCGTCTCTGTCTAAATCCGCCTCTCCATCACCCCTACACCAAGAAACAGGAAAGGAACAACTGCTTCATTTTTAGTTTTATTTAACCAGGAAAAAGACCATTGAGATCAAGAACAATAGAGAACAAATGAACAGTGTTAAAAGACAGCAATAAATTCATGGTGTGAATAAATTACATAAATAAGATAATAAACTAGTTCATAGTTTAAAATTATTCCAATAGTTAAAAAGGTTTGGGTGTGATATTTAATCAGAGTGAGACCTCCCATCTTGGTCAGATCTCTGAATAAAGGTTCCTCAGAGAAGTGAAGGACATCAAGCCTTGTGTGGAGAACTTTCTTCATCTTGGTGGCTGTCTAGCTTCACATAGTCTCCTGTTGTGAGGACAGCAGCAACAGTCCGCTTAGTTTAAAAGGTGGAGAGCGTGCGCTGGTTACGACCCCCGAATGTTTCGTCCACACTCAGTGTCTCGCAGACACTTGGACGCTTATCCATTTTTGAAAGTTATACGTCGCTATTAGCAGTTCCGAACAATTTTATCCACAACAGAAGTGCCTAGTCGGCCCCCACGTAAACGCTTCCCTGGTGCAACGCCTTTTTAGTTCCGTTTCCGTTTATTTTTTCTATTAATTTTCTTACATTTTCGCTTTTCTTTTTATTAATTCTTAATTTTATTTTTATTATTTAGTAGCAGTACTGCAATCAAAAAAATTAACTCCTATGTGGGAAATCTGCATGTTTCATCCAATCATTTCAAGTAATTTATGCATGTCATGCTTCTGGGCCTTTACTTTTCCAGCATGAAATCGAACGTCTCACCCTCGGGCAAGGCTTGACCCTGGGAACAGCCTTTGACCCAATATACTGATTACTCTGCTTCCCGGACTTTTCCCCCTTTTTTTTATTATTTTTTGTCCTCTGCGACATCGACCCAAAATGAAAGGCTTCACATCTGATGATCATTTTTGGTATAATGATCAGGATCCCACTTCAACCCTATCTACGTACGTCTACATAGAAGTCAAGAATTTAAGCATTCCTGCCGCTTTCACCCACTACACTAGTGGACAGCCTCTTGTGCAAACCAAGACAAGAGGACTTTAATTGACCAGCTGCAAATCGCTCAGCCCGGTCACCCGTTCTCCAGGTGGAAATCGTTCTGCCCCTCCTCTTCCCAGCAGGAGAGTCAGCTGAAAACGTATTTTAATTAAATTTAGAAATTTAGTTTAATGTTAAAACCTTAGTCACTGTTCTGTATTGCGAATGCTGTTTTATTTGCCTCAAGGATTAAATATAATTAATTCTTTCTACCGGCCTTTACTTATTACAACCCTTTTAGGTTTACAGTTTTATATTTTAAAATTTCTTGAGGTATTCTTTAAGTGGGGTTTAAATTTTATAGGCTTGCAAGCATTTTCGAGCAATTGCATTTTTTTTAAACAGCTGGAAAATAATCCCCTTACCGTCTCATGAAAGAAAGGTTCGGATCTTCGCGCCGGCACCCAGAGATGCTCCGAGACCAGGAGCCCCTCCACGTCCCTTGAAAATCCATTCGGGGTACCAGAGGCCAGATAACCTTTCCGGGCCGGCCAAAGCAGCTCCTGTCCCCGGACTCCCCGGCTCGTCGGTCGGAGATCTTGTTTGTTGACGCCAAATGTGGATGGAATTCTAAGCAAAGATAACTGAGTTCTTATCTTTACTAAATGAAGAGACGGCGGTGATGACGTTCCAGCACTTTTATTGAGAAACAGAGCAGAGATCACATAGATGGAAAGTAAATCACACCCCACGGTCCCGCTGCCGTCTGCCCTGTCTCGCTTTTTTGGCTTCCCCTAATACTGCACCGTGGCCTTGGTTTGAGACAAAACAAAGACAGTCTATCATAGACAATCTCCATGCTGCCCAGTATCTACGCAGCACTCAGCCTTGCACTCAGAGACAGTGGATTACATACACAGACCCCACATGTACAAATAATCACTGAATAAAGTTATAAAGTAGTTGTAAGTTTCTGCCGGCATTATTACACTCCTTTTTTAATCTCTGCCTCTCTGCCTGTTCGGACGCTTTTTTCTCTGCTCCCTTCTTGCTTGCATTTTCCTGCCTTTTACTTTTTATCTCCTTTTTATCTCTTAACCAAAACCACAGAAAGTTGGATTTAGTTATTTTATTTATTTTCTTTTACTTATTTTTTTATTTTGATTTTGAAAAGATGCCTACCTTTACCACAATGGACTTTGACAAGCTTTTACAGAAGATAGCTGTTATGGAACTGAAAATCTGTCGACTCGAAGTGAATTATGATGTAAACGCTGCGTATGAAAATGAAACAACCCTGCCTGTGATTCCGAACGGTGAGCACCAGCCCAGCAACTCAGTGAACAAACAGTTCACTGAGGAAAATGAGAATCCCTGGACCCCCCTGGGTGCAAGACCAAAGGATCAACGAACCCCACACCCAGACAAAGGAAACTGGCTGAGACTACAGAGAGATGTCCCAAGATAAGTGAAACAACAAAGAGCTGTTCTCATAACAAATGATAGGAGTAAACCTGCTGGAAATGCTCCGCTCCAAAATGTGACCCCATGAGGATCACAACATCAATCAGAGGTATGTCAACACTAAGCTACCAGAGAAAAGACATGCCACAGGGCCGAGGACCCTGATATTATGCAATGGATCTGTAAGTGGGATTAAACATTTCTGTAACAAGAAAAACACAGAGGTGTTGATTTATAACCCTTTCTCATCACCCGGAGAAAAGCAGAAGTATTGAAAGAGGATTACATTCATCTGCTGAATTTAGTTGATGGCCTTAATGTCAAGGTGTTTCTCTGCGGCCCTCAAGCGCCCGTTAATTGTGAAGATGAGATTTTTTCCAGAATTCTGATGCTAAACAAATGGCTGAAAAAAACATGCAAACAAACAACTGTAACCTTCATAGACAACTTTAACATCTTTTGGGAGAGGAGACATCTGTTCAACATAGATGGTTTCTCTCTAAATAGGTCAGATTTCAAACGTCTTCTATTCTGTGAACCATGCACCATCAGCTTTGTCCAAAAAACAAGCTCAACCAGTGCCAAAACAAATGATAAGCCCAGTACAGCCTGAACAAGCCAAGATAAAAATGGCCAGAAAGATGACACAGAAAGAGGCTTTGTCAAAACTACAGGAGGATTCATCCCAGATCTCAGCAGGACAAAGAGAGGACCAAAACCATCCATCGTCACGAACACCGGTCCAGACTTCACCAACCTCCCCTTCTTCTCCACAAAGCCCAGAAGTTCCTTTTCTGGAATTTTCTCACAACATGAACAAAGTATTTAAGAGTGGTCAACAGATGACATCCTTTCAGCATAGCTATTCTGACAACCACAGCTCTGTGACTAAACCAGCTTCTTCTAAAAGCCGCAGAGCCTCAGATACTCCCCCTCTATGTATGACGGAACATGCCTGTGCTGAGGACCTTCAGATAACTTCTCTGTGATACACACCGGGCCTTGGCAGCACGTTTATCAGACATGACAGTTTCCAGTTCAGCTTGGGCCTTTTGCCAGAGATTATGGAATATCTGTGATGATACGTGGCAGAAATAAGAAAAACAAAAGGATAACAAACAGGAGCAAACACTTAAAAGTCATAAATTGTCAGATGCAACCTGCCACAGAGACACCATCAACCACTAAGTCATATAAACTGGGTTTATTAAACATTAGATCTCTGTCAGGAAAATCCCTATTAATTAATGACTTCATTATTGACAATAATCTTGATGTAATATTTTTAACAGAAACATGGTTACATGAATCTAACAAAGCAGCTATTCTATTAGAGACGACTCCTCCCAACTACAATTTTCTTTGTGAGAGCAGACAGCAAAGGAAAGGTGGAGGAGTAGCAACATTGTTTAATGATTCACTAAAGTGTAAAAAGGTGTTTTTGGGAAAATTCGACTCTTTTGAACATTTGGCTCTTCAGGTAAAGAGCCCGGTACGAACTATGTTTCTGAACGTTTACAGGCCTCCTAAGTCCACATCAAACTTTTTTAATGATCCTAGCGACCTCCTGTGTGTAATATGCGTTGATTATGACAATTATCGTGTGAGTCTTCAACTTTCACGTTGACAACCCTGAAGACAGAAGTGCAAAAGAACTGTGTGACACTGTCCTTGCTAACAGCCCTTGTGGTGGGCCTTGACAACTTAGACTTGACTCCAAAATTATGGAAAAATCATGAAGGCAGTGTCGATGTCTTCAGGTTATGATTTTTATTTCCACACCTCCCAAAAATAAGTGCAGAGCAGCAAGAAAAATGGCGAAAAAATGATCAGAGTACATACATGAAATTTACATCCTTTCAGGAAAAAATACCTCTTTTTGGGCTGCACAGCACCGTTACCTTCTCTGTAACCAGGCCAGGCTGACTCAATAGGGCCAGCAGCTCTTCTTATAAATCCTAAGCCCCGCCCTACAATTAGATCTGCAAACAATTGAGCATTCATTTTATTACATAACACAAAAAAAACACTTATCCAAGAAAACAATATATTCATATCCTGCTTCCATTCCAAAGCTACTTTCTTTAGTTAAAAAATTACAATTAAGCTATCCTTTATGGGGGAAAAAAACAGGAAAAAGAAACCGGAAGTATTCTGCCCCCTTTCTCTCGAACGCCACAGTCAGACAAAACATCACTACCTGGGTGAGTACAAACATGTGTATGTGTAAGTGTAAATGTATGAGTTCCGATTCATGAGCGTTGCCAAGTGTGCACCCTTGGTCGCGCCACATCTTACAAGGGAAAAAAGTGAGTAGGTAAAGCGATCCGGCTGCAATTATACACAGAGAGGGACACGTAGTTGAATGAGTGTGTGCGCACGCTAATTGCTTTGTGTGTGTGTGCGCGTGTATGTGAGTGTGTGCGTGTCAGCGGGATGAACCGCGCTGCACCGTCACAGACACACTTAGAAACTTTGGTTTAACTCAACATGTTAAACAGCCAACACACAAACAGGGACATATTTAAGACCTGATCATCACTAAAGGTCTAAAGATTTCTAAGGTCAATGTAACTGATGGTGCCCTATCTGATTATTTTTCTGTTACCTTTGAAAGCATAATTTCCAGTGACTTATTTCGCCAAAGGGACATCATAAGAAAACGCACCATTAAGGACAATGCCACGGAAACTTTTATTCAAGCTTACTCTGCTACATTAACCTTGGGCTGCAACTCAGTAGATGAGCTAGTAGATAACTTTCAGTCTAAAGTCTCAGACATCATTGACTGCATTGCTCCAGTTAAAGTGAAAGTTCTTTCCGGGAAGAAAAAATCTCCGTGGACAATTGCTCCAGCAGTTAGAGGTGAAAAAAAGGAATTTGGAAAAGCTGAACGCAGGTGGAGAAAGAACAGACTGCAGGTTCACTACGACATCTATAAAGAGAGACTTTACAGATATAACTTACAACTGAAAAATGCAAGAGAATCTTACTTCTCTGAGATCATAAACAAGAACATTAATAATGCTCGTGTATTATTTGCCACGGTTGACAAGTTAACAAACCCTCCTGTATCCGTGGCTTCTGAACTCCACTCCACCAGGGCCTGCAATGAACTTCTTTACTAAGAAAATCCTAAAAATTAGAGGATCACTTTGTACTACCATATCAACACCAGAACCAATGCAGTATTCAGTTGGAACTATTTCTGACAAAATGTCCCATTTCAGCCAAATAAACCACAAAAGCTTAGAGCAGATCATTCAGCAGCTAAGTTCCTCCTCCTGCTGCCTTGATGTTTTACCCACAGTTTTCCTTAAGACAGTTTTGCCTGTCATAGCGTCTGATTTGACTCAGATAATAAACACATCCCTTCTGTCAGGTGTTTTCCCCCAGTCCCTATAAACAGCAATTATCAAACCACTGCTGAAAAAGAACAATTTAGACAAACTACTTCTCCAGAACTATAGGCCCATCTCAAACCTCCTTTATCAGTAAGATTATTGAAAAAGCTGTGTTTCAACAATTAAACACCTTCTTAACTATGACCAGCCGCTTTGTTGTTTTCCAGTCAGGTTTATGTGCTCACCACAGTACAGAGACCGCCCTTATCAAGGTGTTTAATGACATCCATATAAATACAGACTGTGGAAGAACCTCAGTGCTGGTTCTATTGGACCTCAGTGCAGCATTGATACTGTTGATCACTCCATCCTGTTAGAGCGCCTGGAGAAATGGGTCGGCCTTTCTGGCACAGCTCTCAACTGGTTTAAATCCTACTTAAAGGACAGGGACTTTTTTGCATCAGTAGGTAACTTTACATCAAAGATGAAAAAAAAATCACATGTGGGGTTCCCCAAGGGTCCATCCTGGGTCCCCTCCTCTTCAATATCTACATGCTCCTTCTAGCTGAGATAATAAAAAAACAACAGCTACCATAACTATGCAGATGACACACAGCTTTACATCACCATGTCACCAGGTGACTATGGATCAGTTCAGGCACTGAGTAAATGCCAAGAAGAAATCAATGCGTGGGTGTGTCAAAATTTTCTTCAACTGAATAAAAACAAAACTGAAGTAATAATCTTTGGACCAATAGAGGAGAGATCAAAAGTTAGCACACAGCTTCAGTCACTTCAGCTAAAAATCACTGATCAGGTCCGAAATCTGGGAGTAGTGATGGACTCAGACCTGAACCTCTAAAAGCATCTAAAGACAATTACAAGGTCAGCTTTCTATCACCTGAGGAACATTTCCAGGATTAAAGGACTGATGTCTCAGAAGGATCTGGAAAAACTAATCCATGCGTTTATTTTTAGTAGAACTGATCACTGCAACGGTGTTTTCACAGGTCTGCCTAAAAAGTGGATCAGACAGCTGCAGCTGATCCAGAACGCTGCTGCCCGCGTCCTCACTAAGACTAAGAACGTAGAGAACATGGACCCGGTTCTGAAGTCCTCACTAAGACTAAGAACGTAGAGAACATGGACCTGGTTCTGAAGTCCTCACTAAGACTAATGTTGTGATATTACCGCCAGGATCATCAAAATAATTGATCTCAGATTGAATTCTGAACAGTGGAAGGGTCACAAAGGAATTCCACTCTGCCCGTAACACGAGACTCTCAAGGCTTGGGCGGCACTTTTTCCCAGCAGGAGGTCAGCTGTGACCACTCCTGCTGAGATAAAACCTTCCTCCCACAGACAAAGAACTTCTCTTCGCTCTTCTCCTGACTCCAAGCTGCTGAGACACACACCTCCAAACCCTCTGAGGACCAGCACTCAAGGAGAGGGGGGAGCCATGTGACTGAAGGCATCCGGGAACCATCGATGGGGTCTGGAAGAGGCCGCGAGCTAAGTGAGAATGAGCATTTCTGAAACTCAGTTCCTCCCTGGCATAGGGAGAAACTGCCAGCCGATTCAAAGATAAGTCTCTCACTTCTGCTTAAAACAGATGCCGAAGTGAAGGAATCCGTCTATGTTCTGCTGCTTTCTGCTTTCTCAACGCACCACAGACAGAGCTGAAAAGTTGGCACAGAAGCAACGTCCCCATGCCGAGGAGAGATCTGCTTAAATTGTGACTGCAACCGGGGTCAGAGTCTGCCTGGGAGACCAGGCCTCCAACCCAGACCACGCCGTTAGCCACATGCTGCTGCAAGGCTAACGCTAGCCTGCCAAGGGCCAAGCTAGTCAGCAACTTCCCTCCTTCAACGCTCCTCCCGTGAATGGCCAAAACTGGACAAGACTGACACGAAACAAAGGACAAAAACACATTTGTTTAAAATTGCCTTTGACTGTTCTAGTTAAACTTTTCTATTGTTTCTACATTTTATTCCTACTTGCTTTTATTCTGTTTTATTTTCCTATATTTTAATCATGTAAATCACTTTGCATTGTCTCTGTCCTGAATTGTGCTATATAAATAAATTTGCCTTGCCTTGCCTTTTTAATCAGAATCAGAAATACTTTAATTACTACTACATGGGTTACTACATGCTGGTGGTAAATCTCACTGCAGAAAATGTAAATAATATAATGGCAATAAAATTAGAACGCTGAAAGATGTGCACATCTCTCAGTTCTTCCATAGCAGGACTGCTCCGCTGAAATAAAAATATGCTATACAGCTCTTTTAAAAAATCCATGTTGTTATTTCATGTAATCAGGCTAAATCAGTTTTATCTAAACTAAGAAATCTAAAAGAAATGATATTGTAACTTGATTCTTTTATTAAGCCATGTAGCTTGATATAACCTCAGGTTTTGGACATATATGTTGCTCAAGGGGGTCAAGTGAACGCTGCAGCTTTTCAAGCTCTGCGTCTCACTGGTTATTAAGAGACTGTAGAAAAAACACTATTTCGTAACGTCTGGCACCAGCACAATTTATAATTAATGATAGTGGTGAGGAATCATTGAGGTGGGAGGATTTCCCCCATTGGTGAGCTGCGTGTCAGAAATAAACAGTGAGGAAAATGTATCAATAAAGAGTGTAAAGGGCTCCTTTAGAGGCAAGAGGAGGAATGAGGGTCTGAGCTGAAGCCCCTTGAGTTACAAGTCCCTTAATGACCCTTGAAAGTGGGCACCTAAATTACATGTAAGGTAATTATGTGCACCTGAATTCAAGCACAAGGTGACGCATCAACCCCTCCAGACTGAGTGGTGTTAACAGAGCTCAGAAAGCGTTCATTTAGAGCGTATTTGATCCTCTCTACAGACACCAGGCTACAGACTTCAGCTGAGATGCTTTAGCAGCTGTCTAAGAGCTACTTAATTATTTTGTGGAGTTGGATTTCATCATCAACCATGATTGATCATTTAATCATGTTCACCATCGGACTGATTGACTGAAGGTTGTAACACAGGAAATAATAACTGATTACTGAGTCCGTCCGTCCGTCCGTCCGTCCGTTGTCTTCCGCTTATCCGGGGTCGGGTCGCGGGGGTAGCAGCTTCAGTAGGGAGGCCCAGACGTCCCTCTCCCCAGCCACTTGGGCCAGCTCCTCAGGAGGAATCCCAAGGCGTTCCCAGGCAAGCCGGGAGACATAGTCCCTCCAGCATGTCCTGGGTCTTCCCCTGGGCCACCTCCCGGTGGGACGTGCCCGGAACACCTCTCCAGGGAGGCGTCCAGGAGGCATCCTGACCAGATGCCCGAGCCACCTCAACTGGCTCCTCTCGACGTGGAGGAGCAGCGGCTCTACTCTGAGTCCTCCCCGGATGACTGAGCTCCTCACCCTATCTCTAAGGGAGAGCCCAGACACACTACGGAGAAAACTCATTTCAGCCGCTTGTATCCGGGATCTCGTTCTTTCGGTCACGACCCAAAGCTCGTGACCATAGATGAGGGTAGGAACGTAGATCGACCGGTAAATCGAGAGCTTCGCCTTTTGGCTCAGCTCTCTCTTCACCACAACGGATCAGTACAGCGCCCGCTTCACAGCAGACGCTGCACCAATCCGCCTGTCGATCTCCCGCTCCATCTTCCCCTCATTCGTGAACAAGACCCCAAGATACTTGAACTCCTCCACTAGGGGCAGGACATCCTCCCCAACCCGGAGAAGGCACTCTACCCTTTTCCGGTTCAAGACCATGGTCTCGGATTTGGAGGCACTGATTTTCATCCCGGCCGCTTCGCACTCGGCTGCGAACCGCTCCAGTGAGAGCTGTAGATCACGCCCTGATGAAGCCAATAGGACCACGTCATCCGCGAATAGCAGAGACGCAATCCTAAGGCCACCAAAGCGGATCCCCTCAACACCTTGGCTGCGCCTAGAAATTCTGTCCATAAAAGTTATAAACAGAATCGGTGACAAAGGGAAGCCTTGGCGGAGTCCAACTCTCACCGGAAACGAGTCCGACTTACTGCCGGCAATGCGGACCAGACTCTGACACCGGTCGTACAGAGACCTGACAGCCCTTATTAAAGGGTCCGGTACTCCATACTCCCGGAGTACCCCCCACAGGATCCCCCGGGGGACACGGTCGAATGCCTTCTCCAGATCCACAAAGCACATGTAGACTGGTTGGGAAAACTCCCATGCCCCCTCAAGAATCCTGCTGAGGGTATAGAGCTGGTCCAGTGTTCCACGGCCAGGACGAAAACCACACTGCTCTTCCTGAATCCGAGATTCGACTATCCGACGGACCCTCCTTTCCAGAACCCCTGAATAGACCTTACCAGGGAGGCTTAAGAGTGTGATTCCTCTGTAGTTGGAACACACCCTCCGGTCCCCCTTTTTAAATAGGGGGACCACCACCCCAGTCTGCCAATCCAGGGGAACTGCCCCCGATGTCCACGCAATGTTGCAGAGCCGCGTTAACCAACACAGCCCCATAACATCCAGAGCCTTAAGGTACTCAGGGCGAATCTCATCCACCCCCGGAGCCCTGCCACCGAGGAGCTTTTTAACAACCTCGGCAACCTCAGCACCAGAGATGGGAGAACCCGACCCAGAGTCCTCAGGCTCTGCTTCCTCAATGGAAGACGTGTTGGTGGGATTAAGGAGGTCTTCGAAGTATTCCGCCCACCGACGCACGACGTCCCGAGTCGAGGTCAGCAGCACACCACCCCCACTGTAAACAGTGTTGGTACTGCACTGCTTCCCCCTCCTGAGACGCCGGATGGTGGACCAGAATCGCTTCGAAGCCGTACGGAAGTCTTTCTCCATGGCCTCTCCGAACTCTTCCCACGCCCGAGTTTTTGCCTCGCCGACCAGCCGAGCCGCCTGCCGCTTCGACTGCCGGTACACATCAGCTGCTTCCGGAGTCCCACAGGCCAAAAAAGCCCGATAGGACTCCTTCTTCAGCTTGACGGCTTCCCTCACCGCTGGTGTCCACCAGCGGGTTCGAGGGTTGCCGCCACGACATGCACCGACAACCTTGCGGCCACAGCTCCGACTAGCCGCCTCAGCAATAGAGGCGTGGAACATGGTCCATTCAGACTCAATGTCCCCCGCCTCCCTCGGGACGTGTTTAAAGTTCTCCCGGAGGTGGGAGTTAAAGCTCCGCCTCACAGGGGACTCCGCCAGACGTTCCCAGCAAACCCTCACAGTACGTTTGGGCCTGCCCGGTCGGACCGGCTTCCTCCCCCGCCATCGGAGCCAACTCACCACCAGGTAGTGGTCGGTGGAGAGCTCCGCCCCTCTCTTCACCCGAGTGTCCAAGACATGCGGCCGCAGATCAGATGAAACGACAACAAAGTCGATCATTGAACTGCGACCTAGGGTGTCCTGGTGCCAAGAGCACATATGGACACCCTTATGCTTGAACATGGTGTTTGTGATGGACAATCCATGACGAGCACAGAAGTCCAACAACAAGACACCACTCGAGTTCAGATCAGGTGGGCCATTCCTCCCAACCACGCCCCTCCAGGTCCCACTGTCATTGCCCACGTGAGCGTTGAAGTCCCCCAGCAAAACGAGGGAGTCCCCAGGAGGGGCACTCTCCAGTACCCCTTCCAAGGACTCCAAAAAGGGTGGGTAATCTGAACTGCCGTTTGGCGCATAAGCGCAAACAACAGTCAGAACCCGTCCCCCCACACGAATGCGGAGGGAGGCCACCCTCTCGTTCACCGGGGAAAACCCCAACGTGCAGGCACCGAGATGGGGGGCAACAAGTATGCCAACCCCAGCTCGGCGCCTCTCACCATGGGCAACTCCAGAGTGGAAGAATGTCCAGCCCCTCTCAAGGAGACTGGTTCCGGAGCCAGAGCGGTGCGTCGAGGTGAGTCCGACTATCTCTAGTCGGAACCTCTCAACCTCGCGCACAAGCTCAGGCTCCTTCCCCACCAGAGAGGTGACATTCCACGTCCCAAGAGCCAGCTTCTGCAGCCGAGGATCGGAACGCCAAGGTCCCCGCCCTCCACTGCTACCGTTACACATTGCACCCGACCCCTTTGGCCCCTCCGACAGGTGGTGAGCCCATCGGAAGGGGGACCCATGTCGCCTCTTCGGGCTGAGCCCGGCCGGGCTCCATGGGCAAAAGCCCGGCCACCAGACGCTCGCCAACGTGCCCCACCTCCAGGCCTGGCTCCAGAGTGGGGCCCCGGTGACCCGCGTCTGGGCGAGGGAACACGAGGTCCAATAATTGTATTCATCATAAGGGGCATTTTGGGCTGCACTTTGTCTGGTCCCTCACCTAGGACCTGTCTGCCTTGGGTGACCCTACTAGGGGCTTAACGCCCCTGACAGCATAGCTCCTAGGATCATTGGGACACTCAAACCCCTCCACCACGGTAAGGTGGCAGCCCAGGGAGGGGTGACAGCCCAGGGAGGGGCTGTCACCCCTCCCAGTGATTTTATCACGTTTGCAGCAAACAGAAACAGAGCAAAAGTAAAGCCACCCTCAGCAGCAGCAGCAGCAGCCTGTTGGTCTCTCAGCTCTGTTCTGATCTCAGCAGCACCTTTCACATTGCTATAGCAGACTGCAGCTTTGGGCCCTGAACCAATAACACATAACACACATAAGCCAAACACTGATGGTCACCCACACACAGAACATCAGCCATGGCCTTGTGAAAGAGGGCAAAGTGGAGCCTGGTAGCAGATGGAGCTTACCTGAAGCTGGGCCGGCCTTCTCCTTTGCATCCATCTGCAGGTGTGAGTGGCTTTAATGCTCAGAGTGGCTCAGAACTGATAGGTCTGGCTTTAAAACACAAGAGGCCTTTGCTCCACAATGTTCTCATCCAGCACTACTGACTAGATAAAGGAGCTATTCACTGACTTTATGGGATCTAACATGTCAAAGCATTAGGACCACTTTCCTATTAGTGGAACTTTAAAAAGAATTCAGAGTTCAAGGGTCACATATAAAATACATAATAACGAATACATAATGAATGGAGCATAAATCTGAAAACATTGTCCACTAATCTACATTTTCAGTGTGTGGTGGCACAAGTGAGTCAAGAGTCAAGACATCTATCATTTTTAATATAATTATGTAGATATGATGATTATTATTATACTCAATGTTCATCATAAAACAATAAATAAACCAAATGTTTTTGAACTTGATAATTATTGCACATTAACAAGCTGCAACCAGCTATAAATGGTTGTAACAAAATCTTCTCTTGCAGCAATATATCAAGCTAAAACAAACTTTGTAGTAAATGAAATAGGGCTCCCTCCACTGCGGACAGCAGCAGGTAGAATGAACTTCAGCTATTATACCATTGAAGAAGTAAAGTGCTAAACTAAGTCAGCCACTGGTAAACTCCTGCAGCGGAGAGAATGCTGTGAAGAAAAGCTGCTTTATTGATGCAGTTGTAGTAACACACTGTGTTCTAGTGGAAGTAACGTAACGCCGTTATCTGTTACATTAAGTCATGACTCTCTTTACTAAATGAAAACTGGAGCCTCCTGTTTTCTTTTTGATACATTAACAGTAATTTTACCCAGTGTGGTCTCTTCCAGTAAAAGGAAGAGGCATCACTTTTATGTATAGTTAGAGATGATTTGGAAGTGAGATGAAGCCAAAACAACCATAGTGTATTATCACTAGACTCACATATGTCTAGAGATAATCTGGTGATAATTTACATAGAGGAGACGGCCAAATGCTACCATGGACATCCAGATAGATTTAGTCAGTTCTGTTGTTTTACTCTAGATGATCTTTCTTCATCTTTGTGGTTAAATGAAGCTTTTAACCAAAGCAGAGACACAGCAGCTCTGCAGTAGAACCAAGACCTGAAGAGACTGAAGAGATTCTCTTTGTGGGTCAAACAGGACATTGATGTGAAGAGCAGATGTTCATCTGATGATAACATCACTGTTTAATCATCATCTTTTAGTCTGTTTATCAGTGTTTATTAGTCTGATTTAACTACAACTCATCTGATTCTTTCTCTCATCACAGACTAGTGGGCTGTTACCTCTCACCGACGGAATGTGAAGTTGTGGCCTCAGCTCTGAAGTCCAACCCCTCCCTGACTGACCTGGAAATAGATATGATTGATGAATGGATAACCTTTGGAGACTCTGAAATGAAGCGTCTCTGTGAGATCCTGGAGACTCCATTCTGTAAAGTAAAGAAGCTGAGGTTGGTTTTATCTTCACTGCTACTTTAAAACTGATTTTAATTAATAATTTTGTTCTGACATTTTTTCTTTACAGACAACCTGCTGTCCAAATGTTTTGCCTTGTCAATTATTTATTTTCTTCTTTGATATTTTCAGTATTGAACATTTAACAATTAAAATGCTTTGGACTGAAGAACAAAAATTAGAAAAAGTCAAATGATGTGAATTATTGATTGAGATGTTTTAATTTGATTTGGGAAAGATTTAGATAACAAGATCAGATAATTTAGCTTTATTTTTCATTTCTTTGTCACATCTTTACATGAAACATTAATCTTTGTTCCTCCAGAGTAGTGCCAGGATCACATTCATACACATAAACAAGTAAAATAAAAATAATAAAACAGCATTATCTAAAAAATTAATGTTTGAGAAGAAAAAAGAGAGAAAATGTAAACTAAATCAGAACGACAGCACCAGCAGGTTGCATGTTCTCCCTGTGCATGTGTGGGTTCTCTCTGGGTACTCCGGCTTCCTCCCACAGTCCTAAAACATGACTGTTAGCTTAACTGGCCTCTCTAAATTCTCCTTAGGTGTGAGTGTGTGTGTGAATGGTTGGTTGTCCTGTCTGTCTCTGTGTTGTCCTGTGAGAGACTGCTTACCTGTCCAGGTGAAGCCCGCCTCTCAGCCACTGACAGCTGCAGATAGACACCAGCAGCCCTCAGGACCCCAGCAGGGATAAGCCTGTTGGAAAATGGTTGGATGGACGGCACCAGCAGGTTCCAGCAGCTCAGCTTTGTCCTGAAGCTGCTGTTCTGTTGGTGCGGCTAAGAGAGGAACCGTCCTCTTCAGTCTGACAGCTCAATCAGACAGAACCAGAACCAGGAGCCAGCAGTGTGGCTATTAAAACTACAGCACAATACTGAAAAGTAAAAGTTCTACTGCAGCAGACGCTCTCTGGACTCAGCAGTACCGTTCAGCAACAAGCCAACAAGTTTGAGCACCAAGAAGGAAACCAAAGAAAAACTGAAGAATCATCATTTCTATTAGTCTGCAGACCATTTCTGCCTAGCAGACCATGATCCAGAGGAACATCTGGCTCCAGCTGTTCTCCTCCATCCTCCTCCTCTATCAGCCTCCTCCTCCTATATCAGCTCCTCCTCCTCTCCTCCTCGTCTCCTCCTCCTCTCCTTCTCACAGACTGATCAGCAGAGGCTCCACGCTTTACCTCCTCTCTCCTCCACGGTTCAGAGGAGTCATGGAGACGGTTCTAGCGTCCAGCGCTGCTCTCCTGTCAGAACTGCAGGAACTCCTGGATAAAGACGTCATTTCCAGGGTTCTCCACGGGGTTCTATTGCCTTTATTTACTGGTTCTGATCACAGAGAGACGGTTTCACATGTTGACAGTCAGACAGCTGCTGGAGAACGTTCTCCAGAACCACTGGTTCTCCTCCATAGATCTGAAGGACTACTTCCATGTTCCATCATCCCCAAACACAGGAAGTATCTGTGCTTCTCCTTCCAGGGGATTCCCTGTCACTACAACCTGGCATTGGGTTCCTACCTGGTTCCACGCACGTTCTCCAGATGCCGCTGCGCTCTGCAGGGATGAGAATCCTCTTTTATGTGGACCACCTGCTCTTGCTGGCTCGGTTCAGAGAGGAAGCGGCGGTGCAGACCAGAGCTCTGGCTCCACAGCTGACAGAACTGGGTTCTCCATAAAGTGCTAAAAGGTTCTGTTCTCCATCCCAGCTGCTAGGAGCTAAACTGGGCCACCATGAGAGCCCAGAGCAGACGTTGTCACCGTTGCTCCGCCGCGTCACACCTCCACACAGTGACAGCTCTGTCCATCATGCGGCTGCTGGGGATGACGTCAGCGGCCCACCTGCTGCTTCCACTGGCTCTGCTTCATATGAGGTGCCTGCCTGCAGAGATGCTTCACCCGCCTGCGCAGAGACCCTGTGGCCAGAAGAGGCAGAGGATGACTGCAGTCCCTCCATCAGTGGGAGCCCACATGGCCCACTGGGGAAACCCCCCCACTGTGTCAGAGGGAGTTCCCCTCAGCAGACCTACGTCACACGTCCCGGTGTTCACAGACGCTGTCAGGCTGGGAGGAAGGTGTCTGTCCCAGGTAGTGGCAGAGAAGTGGCCACACCACATGTCTCTCCACATAAAGGTGCTGAAGCTGACTCAGCATTTTGCTCCTCTGCTGCAGGACCAGCAGCTTCTGATCCACACCGACAACAGGCTCACAGCAGCGGCATAAAGCGCCAAGGCTGCTGCTTTAGCTTGAAGATGAATCCAGAACAATGTGAGCTAAAGCTCTGTTAAATGATCCATGTTTAGAACATTCTGGCTCTGAGAACCACTGTTCTAGCAGAACCCTGAGCCAGACTAGAAGACAGCATCATTTTAAACAGACGCCAGAGCCATCAGACTTAAATATCCAGCAGCAGCAAGTGATCATGGATGGATTTATGTTCAAGTAGAGTTTATTGTTGGCTGCTCATCTCCAAGCTCTGGTGCCCCCCCAACCCTAAGCCCAGAACATCTTCATCACCAGCCGCCACTGCTGAGAACCACACCTTGATCTGGACCTTCACACGTCATGATAACATGTTCTGGTTCTGCTGGCTTTAACTCTTTAAATCAGTTCTACTCGATCACATATCAGACATCAGTTCATCATGTTTCTGGGACTTTTACATTCAGGGACATTCATTTTCTACATTTTATCATTTATTTGTTCATGTTTCAGTTTTAACCTGCATCCTGGTGGCTTCAGCTCACATCTTTGATTCTTTATTCAGATTGGTGAACTGCAGTTTGTCAGAGATCAGCTGTAAATATCTGGTATCGGCGCTGAAGTCCAACCCGTCCCATCTGACAGAACTGGACCTGAGCTCCAACAAAGACCTGAAAGATGGTGGAGTGAAGGAGCTCTGTGGTTTCCTCCAGACTCCCCTCTGCAAACTACAGACACTGAGGTCAGACTCCATGTTTTAGTTCTGATATTTGTGATGTGAAAGTTGTGTTGACACTAAACTCCTGACATCTGGCTGATATTCTACTGATCCACACTAAGGATCTTCATGGTAAAGTCTGCTTTCTTCTTCACTGCTTTGCTCCACTTAAAGTTTCTTTCTTTTTCTAACTTCCTGTCAGGATTTATTCAATAATCAGCAGAAAACATGAAACAATGAGCTGAATTTCAGTTTAGAGTTGCAGCTTTTATCCAGAACTGAGGAAGAGAGAAGAAATAAAATACTGATGTTTTATTTATTTGAAGGTTTTTAATCTCTTTAAACCTTCATCAGGTCGGTCTTTCTCCATTTTCTACAGGATGATGTTAAAATAATTGAATAAGTGGATGTAATTCAGCTGAAAAGCAAAGTTCAGATCTTCTATTGTAATAAATCTTTGCTGAGTTTGTTCCTGGACTTGGAGCCAGTTTTTAATGTTGTCTCTCTGTGTAACTGAGTCTGAGCCCTGATCTCAGGTCAGAAGCGGACAGCATTGGGACCTCCAGTGTGTATAAATGCCCCTCATGTGAAGCGGCTCAGAAGGGATTCAAGCCAGTTTAGAAAAGTGAATTTCAGCTCCTGTAATCTGTGTGACAGGAACAAATCTATAATCCATGATTGATGCATCAGCACTTTTAGAAGCTCTGCAAGGATTTTACTGACTAAAACACTCAGACACAACATGTCACAGTACCAGGTTCTGCTTCTGGGAGCTTCAGCTCCTAAAGTCAGTTTACATGAAATATTCTCCATCACATCATGTTTTTATGACTGTGGAATCATTAAAATAGTTCATTTATCTGCATTAATCTCCATTTGTTCATAGTTCCTCCACAGTTGCTGCTGACTTGTTTTTTTTTTCTGTGAAATTTGAATAATTTGGCTGCAGAAGCTGAGTTTGTATTGATGGAGCTGCTGGTGGAGCTGACAGAGGTGAAGAGCTGAAGTCAGCAGGGCTGTCATTTAGAAAGCTTTCTGACACTAAATGGACCTGAAATGTGCATACGCCACTTTCCACCAGAAGTTAGGATCTCTAAAAATGAACTTAGGGGAAAATGTGTGGTCCTTATGCCAGCTCTGAACCAGGCGTACGCTCATTTTGGAGACGGGGAAACTGGAGACGCAGATGGTGAAGTGGTGAATTACAGCCAACCTGCATGTGTCATGAACTAGAGTGGAGATGAACCCGGTATTCAGACACTTAAAGTAATGCTTGACATGATTTATTGAAGAGACGATGAGGATGGATCAGGCAGGTGTACAGAAAAATAGTCCAGAGCAGAGTTCAAAGCGGTAATCCAAGCAAAAAAACCAAAAATGTAAACAGGGTGCAGGCAGACTCAAAAAACAGAATAGGATCAGGTAATCAGGCAAAATACAGAATGCTGGATGGTTCTTACCGCAGGGAAACAGGAGGCATGAGCAATGAGACATGTGTGAAGTTCCGGCAACAAACAGAAAACTGAGGAGGGTTTAAATAGGCAGCAAGACAGGTGAAACCAAGTGGCTCTAATTAACTAGGACAGGTGACAGTGATCAAAGAAGGGGAAGTGACTGAGAGAAACACAAGCTTTAATAAAAACTAATAGAGAAGACCAGATAAGTAAAACAGTAAACAAGCTAAACATGATTCCAACACAATAAAAAACTAGAAACAGAACTAACCCTTAAAGCAGGAAAGCTAACTTAACCAAAATAGCAACAAGAACCAGAACAGAACATTACAGCATGGGGATTCCTCTCAGACGTTCACTTTCACTCCATATCAGACTTTAATCAGAGATCATCTTGATCAGAAGCATTAAAACCTCAGTATTATTCATTCTGCTGCTGGTGACTCTTAAATCCATCTGTGACATTTCAGAGAAATCTAAATGCCCATAAGCCATCTTAAATCTTAAATCAAAGTCTGCTAACATCTTCTCGGGGTTTTCTACCTTCACATTCCTCTCCAATCATCACCAGGGTGACGTGTTCCACAGATTATTGTGACCAGGTGAGCAGCAATCACTTTAATTGGTGCAAACAGTCAAACACACTCGTGTGTAATGCTGCTGGCTGGATGCATTGTCACTGCTGGAAGACCGTGCAGATGGAGAATTGAGGAAACGCGCTTTCAGGGATCAAAGATTTCCTGGCCAATAATGAGGACTGGTCAATATCCTGCTTCTGACTCCCAGCATGCATTTTGCTGTTCCCCACAGGGGAAAGTGGCTCCACCTCCATGTGAGGAGCTGAAAGGCAGCTCTCCACCCCCCAGAGAGCAGAGAAGGAGGCTTCCTGCTCACACCTAGGCAGTGCTCACCTTTTTAGGGGGGGGGGGGTAATAATGGGGGGACCTCTCTCCTCTGAATGTGGATCTGAACCCACAGCCACAGGGGAATTTCAACACGGAGCACAGCATGGTTTACTTTTCAACAACTGATTTTAACAGCTTGTTAACAACTTGTTTTAATGTGGACAACATCTGAGCTTTTACCTCTGATTTCCACACTTAATAAACGCCTCTCTGGAAAATTTTCCCAACGTTTCTTTGCTTTTTCTCCGTGGCTGCCACATCACCATGATGAAAAAATGACCAGCTGACACATTTTCTACACATAAACATTCATAAGGTGCTTTGCACCGGCTGTTTCTGCTTGAATCTGGGTGTGTAGAGGGCAGAACCTGAGCCAGAACCTGGTACCAAATGTATCGCTACAGCTGGGATCTAGAAAGGAAAATAGCTGCTGCTGTGTCTGAGCATGGTTTGATTAATCTGAATATTTTTGCCATACTCCATTTTCTTTTTCTTGGCGTTCACTTTTAGTACGGATTCCACACAAAGTTTCTAAATGAGAGCCAGGACTGTAAAAACTGCTAAACAAGTTTTAACTATTGAAAGTTCTGATATTGTTGATTGTTGAAGAGCTGAAGTCAGCAGGTCTTTGTTGAAGCAGCAGCTTGTTGTCATTAATATTAATGAGAGTTCTTTAACTGGTTCTGTTGGACTGTTAGAACCTGCATCCTGGTGGCTTCAGCTCACATCTTTCATTCTTTATTCAGATTGTGGAGCTGCAGTTTGTCAAAGATCAGCTGTGATTATCTGGTAATGGTGCTGAAGTCCAACCCGTCCCATCTGACAGAACTGGACCTGATAGGAAACAACCTGAAGGAGTCAGATGTTCAGCAGCTGGAGGATCTTGTAAAGAGTCCAGACTACAAACTGGAAACTCTGTAAGTAGATGGTTGGAGTGAGTCCAGCTGCTGTCAGCAGAACTGTTCTGAACCCAGTTGGTACCAAAGCAAAGATCCAGTGTTTCCAGTAAAGCAGCAGCTTCTCAGTGGGAGGAGAATGGTGACAGTCTTCCTGATTGGACACAAAGACAACAATGAGCCAATCAGAGGAGCCAGCAGCTTGTTGTGTTCCTGTCTTTGTGTCCGTGTGAAGATGACTGTTGTTGTTGTGTTCATGTCTCCAAGAAATGCAGCTGGATTCCAGCTGACAGCCTTCCACCATGTCTAGAGACAGTGGTCCTCATTCATCAAGCTGTGGAGCATCAGATCTGATCTCAGACTCTTTGTTCTCTCATTTCAACAGGAAACAGCTGATCAGTTTCATCTTAGTCACAGCTCTGAGATCAGTCTGACTGCAGCCTGCAAATCACTGATTTCACAGCCCATCATTACATTTAGTCACCATGTGGTCTTTCTACAGAGCAGAAGCTCTGCTGAAGTCCACTCAGCACATCTGGACATGTGTCCTTCTCTCACTAGTTTCATCCAGATGTGTTCAGGGACAGCCTCCATGTTTCTTAGTCAGCTGATGTTTCAGGAACAGATGAGATGATCATGTTCAGCTTCCAGAGACTGAAACACTCACCAATCTCCTCTGTTGCTCCTTCTTCTCTCTGCAGGTGGTGGAGGCCCTGATGATCTTAGTGGAGGAGAGAAGCTGAGCTGTCCTGATGATCCAGAGGTTAAAGCTGCAGCCGTTTGAGTTTAAAGAGACTCTGTCTGGATCCGGATGATGAACTCTGACCTTAGAGATGTTGATCCTGTTTATCTGATCATGTCTGTCATTTAGTGTCTGATATTGTTTGTCTCTGTGGACCAATGAGGATGAAATGAAAACTAAGCTGCATTTAGTGGCTCCATGGAGTTTTGATCTGAATCTGATGAAACTGCAAAGTTGATCTTTTTTCTCCCTGCTTCATTTTCAGCCTGTAACCCAGAAATCTGAAATAAAGCTCAACTCTAAAGTTTTCAGGCTGCATGTTTGCTTCATTTTGATGCAGTTTCTGCAGGTTTTTCAGCATCTTTTAGATGTTTTCTGCAAATGTTTGTGTTAAACGTCTGTTGACAAAACAGTCGTTTATTTTATTTTTATAATACCAAATAATGTCTTTAATAAAGGAAAGGGTCAAACAGCCGAGGTTTTCCATTAAAACAGTTTCCTGGGTCTCTGCAGAGATCATGTGGAGCCGTTTCTGACTGAGACTGCGTTCAGTAAATGAAACCATAACCTGTCCAGGCTGCCACAGGTCCTGCTTCCATTTTTCTTCTATTATTTTAAAGATGTTCACATGAACAGAGAAGCTCATTGCTATTCTTTCCATCTGCGTTCATTTCTCCACATAGCGTCCTGCCATCGGTGCGCAGCACTGCGGCACATTGCAGCTGCCTTTGGGACCATTATGACAGACTAAGAATGACCGCAGTTATTTTAGTTTTCCTCAATAACACTGCATGTGTTTGGAACCACGTTTCTAGTTTCCCTATGAACAGCGGCCAGATTCTCTGACCTGCACTCTATCAAATACCTCACAGAGAGAAAATAGTGTCTTAATTGGCAACAGTGTATGGTGCAAATAGAGTGCGTAACTGAGCACAAGCGCAAGGCTAAAAGAACTACAACAAAAATTTAAATGCATGGATGATCCAGTTAACAGAGCAGCATTAAGAACCATCAGAGTCCTGATTTTTTTGGTCTTAACCAGTGGTGAAAGTACGAAGCAGGAGGCAAAGGGGGAGAGCAGCTCCCAGATAAATCCTTCATTCAGAACCAGTCATGGCTGCACGCTGGATCACTTCTGCTAACCAGATACAGTCTAAAACGCCAATTAGTCTGTTTAGAATTTTTCTTCTCATTTGTTCTGCATTTTTTTAACTACATGCGCCGTGTTTCTGTGCTTTACCGCTCTTACTGCTCCCCCCCTCCTGGGAGCCAGGTGCTTTTATCAGCGGCCAGCCTTTAAAACATGAATCGCTACGTTTAATGTCCTTCCACTCGTATCAAAATGCCCCAATTAAAAATAAATAGGAGATTCAGTAGCTGTGTTTCATGCTCTTTTGTTTCTAACGACACAGAACCAGCGGTGCTTCGGTGGGTGTGGTCCCTTGAGCTTGAGTTCAGGTGCGCAAAATGACGTTACATGTAATTTAGGTGCGCACTTTTAAGGGTCATTTTAAGGAACTTGTAACATCAGGGGCTTCAGCTTAGACCCATTATTCCTTCTCTTCCCTCTAAAGGAGCCCTTTACAGTCTTCCTTTATGAATTTTCCTCACTGTTTATCCCTCACAGCCCATGAGGTTAAAATCCAGCAGCTGGATCAGCGTAAAGACGCAGCGTGAACCCCTGTGTGCTTTAAGTGTGGCAGCTGAGGGAAAAATGTTGGACCGTATAGGCTTGATGAAACTCTGCCTCATTCACAAATGAGACCAACATGGATAGAATAATGATAATCTGTAGTGTTTTTATTGCCTGGATGTGAATCTGATAATTCATATTGTGTCTTTTATAATCAACTACAATTATTTCTTAAAGTCAGGACACAAAGATTTCTCTTCCAGGGTCCAGTCAGCCACGCCCCCCGAAAATTAACATATTCTCACTCTTAACTTTTGATAAAAGTTGAGAGTTCTCGTCAGAATTAATATTTTGGCTGGTAAAAAATATGTGTTAGGCTGCTTTAAGTCCATCAGGAACAAGGATTTGTTCAGTCCAAGTCCACCTAACCGACTCAGGATAGTACAAGCCAAGGTCCTCCACACTAAATCAGTAGGACCACACAGGAACCTCTGTAGGAAGTGGAAACGGAAAGCAGCCCCCCTGCTGCTGAGCTGGATCAGGCCCTGTCCTCCATCGTCCTTCACTCTGCAGCACCCAGTGCAGTTTGTCCCAGAAAGAGTCAACAAGAAGAGCCTGGATCTTTGACAGCAGGTCAGGTGGTGGGTGCCGCCAGGACAGACGACGCGCTCCTCCAAGAGACAGTGACGCCCCGGGACACCGCAGCTGGGGAGCGCCCCGTGCCGCATCCTGGAGGGAAAGCGGCCGCAACCACCGGCTTTGCCGTCCACACTGAGGCCAGAGCGCTTCCCTCCAAGAGGATCGTGGTATCTTGACCTGGACGCCAGCTCTACAGCCCCTTTTCTTTGATCAAAGGTTCACTGTTTAATAGCAAACATCTTTGATGCTGTTATAACAGCCAATCAATCACTTTGACAGTGATCACCGAGCTTCATTTAAGGCCTTTGCACTTTACTCACATGTGCAAAATTTGGTTTTGTTTTTTTTCCTTTACAATAACAGCATGAAATTGTCTTACATAGAAACTGAACAACAGTTTGCTCTCCTTGAGCATTAGACCTGCAGTGGAATGCATCACTTCCCCAGGCTGGCATTTGGGTTAATGCCGAGGCCAGGATTGTAATAGATTAACTTTAGTTAGAAAGGGAGAGGGAGGGAGGTACAGAGGGAGAAAGACAAAGTGGTAGACAGACAGGAAGGAGTGGTGTACAACCAGCGATGATTCAATTTGCTCCAAAATCCTGATGGAACGCAACAGATGGCTATTGCTGAGGAAAGGAGAAAATGGGTGAGACATTATGACATCACATGAAAACGTATTGACCATCTACTGTGTGAAAAAGGGAATGTGTCCCAGGGAAAGTGCAACTGCACATATCACACACACAAGGAGTCTGAATACTGACACGCAAACAGCACCAACAGTGCCATTAGGACCGTTCTGAATTAGAGCAAGAATAACAGGTACGGAGTCCAGCACCTGATTAGATTCACTACTGATGGTGCACATGTCTTTCTCTGGCCTGGCAGTGACTGCGCAGAGTGTAGAAATTGATTTTACTTAGTAATTAACTGCTTGAAATGTTTCACTATTTTTAAATTTGTGATAAAGATAATTAATTAAAAAAAACAATGGTGTGCTGTCGTTCCCAAAAACTGATTATTACAGCTATTATTACAGTGCTTCTGCGACAGACTGGCGACCTGTCCAGGGTGTACCCCGCCTCTCGCCCAGTGAGCACTGGAGATAGGCACCAGCAACCCCCACGACCCCATGAGGGATTAAGCGGGTCAGAAAATGGATGATGGATTACAGTGCTAAAAATTCTCTTGGATTTCAGAAACTTAAGGTTTTATTTGTGCTTGATGCACGTACATTTTGTGCAGCAGCATTGCGCCCCTAGATCAACCATTCATTCCTTATGGCTGAACCATAAAGATGTCTATGAACCTTCACCAGAAAGAGTGCTTACTGGTCCACCATGTTTTTTCCATGCGGGTCTATCCACATAGTTAGAAATTTTCCCAGGTGCGCATTGTGGAAACCTTTGGCCGCACTGTTCAGGAACAGCCTGTAGCTGACTGCTTCATGGGCATCCTGCTCAAATTATTTTACCGTCATAGGAGAGAGGCAGAAACATTTCCCAACATTCATATTTGTTATTGGTGAAAACACGCTTAAAGTGTAGAAGGTCACAGAAGAATCCAGAAAAAATTATTTAAAGCACTAGAGGTTTTACCTAAGGTTGCTGCTAAGGTTGGTGAGCTTTTGTTTTTTATATAGGTCCAGGCTGGTTTGAATTGGTTTTTACCCTTAATGAATGAAATGATAACTGGAAAATTACTTTTTGCATTTATGGAAGCAATTACACAATTTAATAATTGTGTGAAAAGAAAAGCAAAAGAAGGAGAAATCTGTAAGACAAAAATGCTTCAAAGCTCTTTATTTGTGACTGTAGCTGGGTAAATGTGGCTCTGAGTGCTGGATATGACTAGAAGAGAGCAGTTTATTTACATTTTCATGTCAACATAGCAGAGCTCTCAGATGATTGGCCTATTTGTAAAGTAAAATTTCCATGATTTACTTTTACTGTATGTATAGATGTTTTCAAGAGGAATGTGAGTGTGAAGAGAGTTTTTGTAATCTTGAAAAATGTGTCTGTTTTAAGCATTTAAAATCTAATATTTCATTGTCAGAAAGATACAACCTGCGTAAATAGAGCCAGTTTTCAAATAATTTCATTTCATCATTTGTTGAATCATGATTGCATGTAATTAAGCACATTTACTGTGTTTTTATCAAGATTTGATCACATAATCAAGTCTAGTGTGGGGTATCTAATTTTTACGTCACCACATCCTGACTTTTACTTTTATTTTTCAACATGGCGCATCACACGGCAGATCAAACCTGATCTCAGCCATTGGAGGTGAACAACATCGTCTCATTTGACTTGTTGGACTGGCGGCAGCAGCGGCAGCAGCAGCATCAGCAGAAGCAGCAGCAGAACCAGCGGCAGCAGCAGCAGGGCTCTGATGGACGCACAGAGAAAAGGACAGCTGACCATACGGACCACCAGTAGTGTTCTCCCACAGCCAGTCAACCTGGTCACTTTGGGAATCTGCTCCATTCAGCTGGGACAACCTCCCTGATAAGGCAGTCCAGACAACAAGCCTCTGATTGTCCATCAGGCTGACCAACCTCATCACTTCTCTATAGCTAGATTACAGCTGCATCCATCATCCATCCAGGTGATGTGACTGAACCCAACTTCTTCTGTCTGTTTATTGCTCCTACTCTACAGCTGGCCTGGACTAACTGCCACCCGACGATTAATTATGATATAACCCATACAGGCCACGGTAAATTAAACTGACTAGCTGACAGGTCTCAGTTCAGTTGTGCAATAAACTAAATACAATTAACTTGGCTGCTTTGGCACACTGGCTGCTATATTCTTTTTTCTCTCATTTGGCGCTCACCTACACAATTCACTCATAAAGTTCATAAAGTGAAATGTTTGTTTAATGTGAAATAAAGACAACGTAAAGTTCCCAAAGATATTATTGCTTCTATTTTTGATGCCTACTTAGCAGTCCTTTAATTCCTATATGTGCTGGTATCCAGACAAAGGCAACAATCATACCCTGATTTTTATTTTTCTGTTCCAGTATCCTTCCAAAACTTCCTGTTTGTCTTCTCTCCCTTTCCCCATCCTGGCTATGACCCAGTAATTTAATAGAAATTGTGTTCTCCTGATTTCTAATGGCATTTCTCCACTTTCAAGTTGCAATGCTAGAATATAAGTTATTTTAAATGCTCCTGTAATTATTCTTAAAGCTTACACTCTGTCTTTTTAAGGGATGTACTTGCTGCCCCCAGACTGTCCTATTCTCCGTGTGGCCAGAGAGTCTTTGTTTAATGAGTCCTTTAAAAAGCAGCTGAAGACACTTTTATTTAGACAAACGTTTAGTTAAATTTATGTATTTTTGATGCTTTCCTTGTAAGCTGTTCTTGTGATGTTACTGTTTGGTAATTTTACACTAATAAATTCACTTTCTGATTTTTATCTTTGAATATATGAATAAAGTTTACTTACTTTGTGTTTGCCAGTTCTTTCACTTGAACTAGATACTTTTAATCTGTAACAGGAGCTAAAACAGGGTTTGACGTTACCTTAATTGAGCTAACAATGTTAGTGAACACATATTGAGAACATAATCTCAATTAAGTAACTTTACGTAAGATAATGGTCTCTTAATTTCATTTGGTTACAATTTAGTTGCTGCTCAATAAAAGTTCTACTTAGTGAATAAACTTGACCAATGTAACTGTAATATCGTCAGAACTTGAACTTAAACGTTTCTTTCAGGGTAAATGTGATAAATTATTAGGTTAATATATTAATCTTTATTGTCATTGCAACATGCATCCCAATGAAACTTGTTCCCTGTGTGGTAATGTGGTCTTGTTTTTCTTTAAGTTAGTTGCATGTCCTTGACTTTTGATTTGAATTTGCTTGTTATAAGTTGAAGTTATTTTCTTTTGGTGTTGCATGTTTTTCTGATTGTGTTTTGATTTTGAAGTGACGTTACCACCCATACCTGACGACGCCCACCTTAGATCGCAGGTGTTCTCTATTAGCAAAACTGCATGCAGGTTGTGAGGCCAGTAATAAAGAGAGCTGTGCAGTTAAAGCGGGAGACGGAGCCGGACAGATCGCAGGTGTGAGAGCGGCAGGGCGGCAAGACCGAGGACTGGTTGCCGCGGAGGTTCGGCCAACTGATCGCGGCTGAGGGACGGACGACCGGATATTGGAGTGCAAGCGGTCGGATCGCCGTAGAGGGTTGCCCGTGGTCGAGGAGAATCGATCAGCTGGTGACGAAGAGGGTCGCGCCCGTGGTCGTGGAGGATCGATCAGAGAGGACTGAGCGACCGGGAGGACCATCCCCCCCTTGGGCCAGCTAAGAGACTATTTGTCCTTTAACAGACTTTTGTATTGACTCTGCCGCTCTTCACCGCCTTACATGTTTTTTTTTTTGTTGTTGTTTTTTTTTTATTGATTGATTAATTTTTCTTTTAAAATAAATTGTTAATTCTTACGGCTCGTTTCGTTAAAGCCCTGACCACAGTCACTGCAGTTCCTATTTATTAAATTCACCACTCCGGTGCCACACCTGCATTTAACCCATCCTCTTGGGGAGCAGTGGGCTGCCCCTGTGCAGCACCTGGGGAGTAATCGGGGGTTAAGGGATGCAAGTACAATGCTCTAACCACTAGACCATCACTCCACCAAGTTTCCTTGGTAGGTCAGCAGGTAGAGAATCTAGCTGGCAGTTCCAATGATCCAGAGTTTAAATTCTGATGTAGTTCAGTCAGTCTTTATGTTTCTGATCTCGTGGAGTACTGGTGATACTGATGGTACAGAGACTGATATCCTATCTTCTGAAGGGCCTGAATTCAAATCTTCTTAGTCTTGCAGGGTTTTAACATCAGAAAGGAAAAAGTGTGCTAGGAGAACTAGTGAGCCCTTGGAAGGTCTCATGGTGTAGTGGTATTGTTGATGTTACAGAGACTGATATTCAAAGTTCTGAAGAACTTGAGTTTAAGTCCTGCTAATTCTTAACAAGTTTTGTTATCAAAAAAATGGAAAGAAATGAAAATATAAATGTGCTGGGAGAACAGGTTGGAGAGGGAATGGTGTAGTGGTGATGTTGGTGGTACTGAGGTGGCTATTCAAAGTTCTGAAGGTCCTGAGTTCAAATCCTCCTTAATCTTGCAAGGTTTTTACTTCAGAGATGAAAAATGATAAATGTGCTAGGAGAAGTATTCAGTGCTCGAATGGTCTCATGGTGTAGAGGCTTTGTTGGCAGTACTGAGACTGAAGGTCCTGAGTTCAAATCCTGCTAGTTCTTATCATTATCAGAGTGATAGGACAAATTAAAGAAATAAATGCGCTAGGAGAAGATCTTAGAGGCAGAATGGTCTAATGGCATAGTGGTGTTGCTGGTGGTAATGAGATGGTTCAATGTTCTGAGTTCAAATCCTGGTAATTCTTACCAAGTTTTGTTATCAGAATGATGGAAAGAAATAAAAAAATTTAATGTGCTAGGAGAATAGGTCAGAGAGTGAATAGTCTCATGGTGCAGTGGTGATGCTGCTGGTACTAAAACTGAAGGTTGTGAGTTCTAATCCTGCTGGTTCTTTTGTTATCAGAATGATGGGGAAAAAGTAAATAAAACTAAATGCGCTAGGAGAAAAGGTCAGGAAGGGATTAGTCTCATGGCGTAGTGGTGATGTTGGTGGTAATATGAAGGCTAGTCAATGGTCTTAAAGGTCCTGAGTTCAAATCCAGCTAATCCTTACATGGTGTTATCTGAATGGTGGTGGGTAAAGTAAATCTGCAAGGGTAACAGGTTAGAGACTAAGTGGTGGTAGTTAGACAGTGTGTGGTGTAGTGGTGTTGTATAGAGACAGATTCTAGAAGATCTTGTGTTGTAGTGGGTTAGTTCCATCAGTGCAGGGTGTTATCAGAATGGTGGTGGATGTACAAGGGGAGCAGGTTAGAGAGGTGATAGTAGTAGTAGTAGTGTTGGTAGTACTGAGAAGGCTATTCAAAGGATCATAGCTGCATTGGTGAGGGTACTAGGAGAGCAGGTTAGTGGTGTTTTGAGGGGTCCTGTATCTGGTTCAAATCCTACCTGAGCCTGGAAGAAACCTCCCTCTGTTGTGGGGTGGGAGGAGAGTGGAGCTGTGGAACTATGTAACTAGAACAACCCACCAAGGAGGGAGGTTTGATCCAGGCTCCCATCTAGGTGCTAGGAGAACAGGCTAAAGAGTGAATGGTGTAGTGCTGCTGAGAGGGTTATGCAAAAGTTCATAGTTCAGGAAGGGATTAGTCTCATGGTGTAATGGTGATGTTGGTGGTACTGAGAAGGCTATTCAAGGTCCTAGGTTCAAATCCTATTAAGTATTTCTTGGTTTTAACATCAGAGATGAAAAAGGATAAATGTGCTAGGAGAAGAGCTTACTGCTTAAATGTTCTGATGGTGTAGTGGCATTGTTGGTGGTACTGAGAAGATGATTCAAGCTCCTGAGTTTAAATCCTGTTAATTCTTACCAAGATAATGGAAAGAAATGAAAAAAATAAATGTGCTAGGAGAACAGGTCAGAGTGTGAATATTCTCATGGTGTAGTAGTGATGCTGCTGGTACTAAAACTGAAGGTTCTGAGTTAAAATCCTGTGGATTCTTGTTATCAGAATGATGGGGAAAAAATATTTAAAAAAATAAATGCGCTAGGAGAAAAGGTCAGAAAGGGATTAGTCTCATGGTGTAGTGGTAATGTTGGTGGTAATGTGAAGGCTAGTCAAGGTTCTGAAGGTCCTGAGTTCAAATCTGGTTAATCCTTACAGAGTGTTATCAGCATTATGGTGGATGTGCAAGGGGAGCAGGTTAGTGGTGTTGTTGGTAGTACTGAGAAGGTTCATAATTGTGAGGGTACTAGGAGAGCAGGTTAGTGGTGTTCTGAGGGGTGCTATATCTGGTACAAATCCTACCTGAGCCTGGAAGAAATCTTCTTCTGTGGTGGGTTGGGAAAGGGAGTGGAGCTGTGTGTGAACTATGTGACTAGAACAACCCACCACAGAGGGAGGTTTGATCCAGGCTCACATCTAGGTGCTAGAACAGGCTAGAGAGTGAATGGTGTAGTGCTGCTGAGAGGGTCATGGTAGAAAGGCTGATGTTCCTAACCCTTAGTGCTAATTTTTAATTGATTTGGGGAGAATAAATATGCCCATAAAATGTTATGTGGGGGTCTATGGCAACAAATGATTTGCATAGTCTCATGGTTTGTTCTTTCAATGGTGCTGCTTCTCTTTCAGATCCTGCCTGCACTCTAGTCAGGCCTCCCTCTGTGGTGCACCAGGGAGGGGACTGTACCTTCTCTCACCCTGGACATGTAGTTCACACACAGCCCCTCCCCAACACACCACAGAGGGAGGATTGATCCAATCTCAGGCAGGATTCATACCAGATGCAGCACCACTGATGGAACTAACCCTACACCACCTTCCAACATCTGTCTCTCTACAACACCACACACAGTCTAACTACCACCATTCTGATAACACCCTGCACTGATGGAACTAACCCACTACAACACAAGACCTTCTAGAATCTGTCTCTATACAGCACCGCTACACTATACACTGTCTAATCACCACCACTTACTCTCTAACCTGTTCCCCTTGCAGATTTACTCTACCCACCAACATTCTGATAACACCATGTAAGGATTAGCTGGATTTGAACTCAGGACCTTCAGAACCTTGACCAGCCTTCACATTACCACCAAGATCACCACTACACCATGAGACTAAACCCTTCCTGACCTTTTCTACTAGCGCATTTATTTTTATTTATTTTCCCCATCATTCTGATAACAAAAGAATCAGCAGGATTTGAACTCACAACCTTCAGTTTTAGTACCAGCAGCATCACCACTACACCATGAGACTATTCACTTACTGACCCATGATGGTTTCAAAGTGTAAAGTTCTCCGACAACCAAATGAAAAACAAAAGCCAACATTTCTTGATCTCTATTCAGAGTAAAACCATCAGAGACAGGTTTCTCCTGAGACCCTGGTCTAAAGAGCAGCTGCTCCACTGTGAAGGTTCTGATGACAAAGCTGTGATTCTGGTGTCCCCTGATGTCAGCTTCAGTTTCTTCATGGATCAGATGGACAGACAGACTGTAGAGACGTGTTCTGGCCTCAGTTACCCAGAAATCCAGCCCTGCTGCTAAAGCCTGCTTTGACCCGCCCTATAAAAGGAAGTGGAAGCCTTTACTTCTTGTTTGACAGTCTGACCTTTGACCTGACCAAGTCTGGATGGAGGAAGCACATGGAGCAACCCTTTGATTTGATCCAGTAGTCAGAATTAAAACTTCCTCTTCAGGGCTTTAAGTGGACCACCAGGTGAATGTCCACACACTAAGTCAGCAGGACTAAAACCTGGGGACTCTTTAGTTGCTTCACTGGGAAACAAGGACACCAGCAGAGAATCAGTGAGATGTCTGCATGTTTTGGTGAGGGGTGGGCTGGTTCCTCTCAGGACCCCGAGACTCAGATTGTTTTTACCTTGGGTTGTTTCTGAAGAGCCCTGCAGACGTTCTCCTGTGTTCCTCTTTGTCTGGGTTCCCAAAGCCAGCAGAACAAGCTGTGCAGCGTTCCAGTCCTCGGGTCAGAACCAGCCTCTCCATGGGTTGTTGGTGATAAAGCACAGCGCTTCAGCAGGAGGCCACGGACGATGAGAGCGGCTCTGAGCTGCAGCTCCTTGAGTCGTGTGACGTTCTGTTTGTGTTGCTGCAGCTTTCTGAATGTACCGTGTTTGTTCTGCTTCTTCTTCTTCATGTGTATTTATGTACACTGGAGAAAAATCTAATAAAATAATGGAAAACTAACTGCATCTCTTTTAGTTTCATTATTATTATTATTACAACTACTACTATTATTATTATTATTATTATTTTAGCTAGAGATAAACACTTTTAAAAGTTTTCTGGCTTCCAGGACTTTATTTTATATTTGCATTAAGTTGATATAAATATATTAAAAACTGGACCTGTTGTATATTTTAGAGCAGGGTTTTCCGGAGTGGGATGTGAGATGATTTCCTGCTGAGGTGCTAAAAATATTAAATATTTCCCTATTTGTGAAACTTTACAAGATGCGCAAAATTTCTATCTATCTATCTATCTATCTATCTATCTATCTATCTATCTATATTATATATATTTTTTTTTTAAATGCATAACTATTGTAACTTGATTTAAATTGGACTTTTATTCCTCTTCAACACGTCTGTTTCCTCACCAGGTGAATAGCTCTTCAATATTTAGCAAATATCCACCTATTTTATCTGTATTTTATGAACTGGACCAGAATCAGAGCTCCAGGCGGTGTTGGACCTTCTCAGGCTTCAAACTCAATGTACTGGATGGAAAGATTTTAAGAGTTAAACTGATCATTTTAAAACATGGACCATTTCCAGCATGTGAGGACAGACTGACAGAAATAAAAAAATAATAAAAAAAAGACAGTTTTTCATGTTCTGAGGAGAAACTTGCTTCTAAAGTGAAGCCAGAGCAGAAGCTGTGGAGCAGAACCCAGCTGCTCAGAGTTCTGGTTGGACCTGCTGGGCTGTTTTCCTGGAGGAGACGAAGGTTTGGGATGTCGACGCCCCTTTTTGGGATGTCGACGCCTCTTTTGGCAGAAACACCACGAAATTTAAGTCAAATACGAGAAACGTGGGTATTTTGGTAGGTGAGCGAGTAGCTCAGGGAGTAAGAAGACATGCCGGTTGGCTTACTGTTACCTAAAGGTTGCAGGTTCAACTCCAGAGGGTATCTTGCTGCTTTTTGCTTCCAATAGAGGGAAAATGGAGGTAAAAGTGGTCTAGTCCAGGAGGTGAACCTGCAACCTGTGACTCTGTAGCTCAATTCTTACTCCTCTGAGCCACCGCTCATCACACCAGAAAGGGTTCTCAGCCGCCATTTGTCCCATAAAAATTACAGATTTTGGTAAAAAAACAAAAACTCCAGGAATGAGGCAGAAGTTGAAGCTCCAGCTGAGGAAGAGGGCTGATCAGGAGGTGGTTTGTTGGTCTGAAGGCTCTTGGTTCTGCTCCACAGATCATCACAGAGTCTCCTCACACGGCTCTGCTTCATGAACCCACTGAAGCTCTTCAAACCACCAGGAGCCCGGTTCTTACAGAAAAAGCCTTTATTTTTCCTCAGTATATTACTTCATGTTTACATAAATAGAAATAGTTTTTTTTTTTGGACTAGTCCAGAACCTCAGAGTTAAACATTTAAAGGCCAGCACGGCATGCAGAGTCACATTTCATCATAGAGAATAAAACAGGTAAAAACTGAGTTTTGTTAGTCTTCAGCAGAGTGAAGGAGGTTAGTTGACCCAACTAGAGGAACCTGAACATGATGAGGGAACACAGAGCGTACGGGCAGAACCACCAGCAGGAAGTGGGCTTGGAGCCTTAAAGACGGATGCAGGAACAGCAGCAGAGGGAGACATCTTCAGCTTTCATCCTGAAAGTCTGAACTCATCTGTGGAGACGACAAAAACCCCTTAGTTTGACTTTTCTTCACAGAGGAGATAACCGGTGTTAAATGTGGTTTGGCTGAATCTCACCCTTGTGCACCTTGGAGAAATAATTGGTCCTAACAATGAAACCAGAGCAAAAGCACCACTTCTGAATATTAAATAAACCAGCAGCTCATTTATAGACTGTTTCAGCACAAGCTGCATTTATGTAAATGCTACATGCTACATTTGTCCTTCTGCGTATTTTAGAACATTTATTCTTTAAGTTTTTCTAATTTTTATTTGAAGAGTCAAAAAGGGTGTTAGATATCCAATAGTTTTTATTTTTTCTCAGAATTTTAACATTTTTGAGAGTGACCTTTAGGGATGCTTATGTCTCGTTTATCTTTAAGTGCTTTTAATTTAGGTCTGCCTCTTATCATTCTGAGTGTCTCACCATTATTTCATTTTGGTTACATAAAAACAATAAACTAACTTTTAAATTCTTGAAAAGTTAGATTTGAGCCCTTCTCCTCTCTCACATACAGTACCTTAACTCAAACTTAAACCTTAATCAACAGATTATGACCATCAGAATGAAATTGAGAAGGCTGGTTTATGATCCATAATCTGATCAGCGTCCATCTAAACTCATGAATTTACAGCGCCAGCATGTGGAGGATGGAGCTGCAGCGCTGCAGAACATTTTGGGATGATCATAATTTCCTCTCCACAGCAACAGCAAGAGTTCTCTACCATCTCAGAACCAGCTGCAGGTCCATTCTGTGCGCTCAGAACAGTCAGAACCAACACACCTCTGCCTTTATTGTTGGTTTTTTCCTGCATGAAGAAGTATAGAACTTCTGCGGTTGTTTTATGGAAATTCAACCACTATGCTAACGTCAGAGAGTTTCTACTATGAATAAATCTTGGTGCAATAAACACATCATGATTAAATTATATGATTTAGAGCCCATATAAATGATGCTTTTGGAAAACTTTCTTTCCTTTTAATCTGAACACGTTTCAATCCAATCAGGGAAAGTTGGGCATGTAAACAAGCTCCTGTCATTAAGCAGCTAACAAACTAAGAGCCGCCTTACGAGCTACCAGACTGATGTTTACGCAGCAGCTGGAAGAATGACTTCAGCCGCTCAGGACTCTGCTCACAGCCCTGAGACAAGCCCTGTCCTCGTTTCCTCACTTTGAAACGGAACAAACTTATTGTTTGTTCCGTTTATAATATTATAACGACTTAACCTGCTGTTGAGCTTCCATCACCCTCATCAATGACTCCATGTTGTTTCAGCTCCTGCATCATCATTGTGGCGTTCCCATGCCATGTCAAATCTCACGTGTTTTATTCTTTTTCTTTGGAAACGCAACATGCTCCCCATCTTTTAAGGACTTAGTTTGAGTCGTGTTCTGTGTCTTCATTTAATAGAATTTACTACAGTAAATCTGTATCTAAAAATACTGCCTCCTCCTTGCTAAGTCATCTGTAAATAAAATGGGTAGCACTGTTGCCTTGCAGCAAGAAGGTCCTGGATTCGAGTCCGACCCTGGGTCTTTCTGCAGGTAGTCTGCATGTTCTCCCTGTGGGTGTGTGGATTCTATCTGGGCACTCCGGCTTCCTCTCACAGTCCAAAAACATGACTGTTAGGTTAACTGGTCTCTCTAAATTGTGTGTGCGTGAATTGTTGTTTGTCCTCTGTCTCTGTGTTGCCCTGTGATAGACTGGCGACCTGTTCAGGGTGTAAACCGCCTCCATCCACAGCTGGAGAAAGGCATGTGTCAGAAAATGGAAAGAAGATGTCTATTTTCCAGGTAGAAACAACATGATCAGATATTTACTGCCTTTAAACAGGGATTCATATATTTCCAAACTTAAGATGTTATCTGGGTAAATCAGATCAGAACCTTGTTTTTCTCTGCTCAGATTATAAACCCCTTGTCAAGAGACTACCTGCAACAAAAAGGGCTGTGAGAAAGTGGTCATAGGAAGCTGATTGAGCCCTACAGGGTTGTTTTGAAACTACCAATTGGGTTTTTCTTTGCCAGCCACATGGAGAGGACATAAATGCCATAACTGAGTGTGTGACTGACTATATGAACTTCTGTATGGACATCATGATCCCCACCAGAACAGTGACATGCTTCCCTAATAACAAACCCTGGATCACCAGTGACCTGAAAGAACTGTTGAACAAGAAAAAAAGAGCCTTTAGGGAGTGAGTCAGGGAGTTATTTAGGAGTATACAGAAGCGTGGTGGAGCGAAGCGAAAAACAAACCTTACATTTGAAATGAATTGAAGTCATACATCCGGGAAGAGGAAGTTACCGGAAGCTAATAGCATAGGCTAGCGGACATTCGGCGCCAACTTTAAAAAGCTTTGCCTTTATTTTAGTCATAATGAGTGGACTGGATAACACAAACATCAATATCCCATCAGTGTACAAAACCCTTGTGGAGATGACGTTTGTTAAAACCATAAAAACACACTCAAGTTACATCAGCAATGACATAGTTCAAATAATGCTAACGAGGCTAACGGTGAGAGTGTATTATGTAAACCTTCTAAATAAACCATTTAACTTTTCCTGTTTATTTCTCTGCCAAACCTGTCAGTGCCTCGGTGTGAGTCTGGTTCACTTTGAGCATCCAAGGGAAAGCAGTACTCCAGGAAAACGGTCATTTCAGCAGCAGACATGCGGCTCTGAGCTAGCCAAAACGCGGTCGGATCAGGCCCCGGGTCGTAGTCGAGTCCCCGCCATGTAGCAGGGGATTTAAGTCCAGATTTTGCTCTCAGCTTGGGAACATGTGTGGCAGTACCAGTGTGATCCAAATGGGCAATTTAAATTTAAGACCACTAATTTAATAAATATAAGGTTGCAATAATTCTACATAAAGTTACCATTATGGCACACAGGCCCGCTGCAGATGAGGCTTGAGACAATCTCACCCAATTGTTTATTTTATTTGAGAAAACATACTACTTTAAATCCACTCACACATTGAAATAACAGTTTTGCACAACTCAAAGACGGCAGTGCAAACCAGGGTAGTGACCTACAAAAGAAACACAGCAAACAAGAATAAAAGAAAATCGTGCACCAAACCAGAAAGAGTACCACCAGCCGGAGAGTCCACCACCAAAACCACGAGCTGGCCGTTCCACTGAGCTCTATGTAGTGCCTCACACAGGAAGGGGAATCAGGCAGTTTGTACGGGCCACCTGGGTACACAGGTAAAGCTGAGCTAAAGCTAGGCTAACGGACATTAAGGGGGTGAGAAACTTCTTACCACAAGAAAGATAGATCAGAGATTAGTGTCGTTAAGCGCATCATTCAAGCCTGCATTAATATGCAGCTGGCGTGCAGCACCAGCAAACACCAAGGTCTGAACCGGAAGGAAAACATCATGTCCGCCAGGTGAGGGAGGGCCTTTATATACAGACAGAGCCACAACCAATCAGATTCAGGCACTTGTGTGGTGCGTTCAGAGCCCACAGGGCATACTGCCACACATAGGTACTTCGCTGACTGCTCCAACTGGAGTCCCGAGGAAGCAAAACAAAGCAGGTTTTGGCATGGACAGGTTCTTTATTCCAGCGTCTGAGGCAGAGTGTAAGACTGCAGACTTAACTCTGATTCGCTCAGTCCTCCAATGCAAGTCAGGTCCTCCGCTCCACAGAGGACAACGAGAATTTCCCCCTCTTGTCACTCCATTGAAGCGACGGCAGATGAGTTTCACAGAAAGCATATTTACTCAGCTTGTAAGGTTCGATCTCCATGTGGCCCGCATGGGGGCTGGTCTCCCCAATCCCCCACTCCTCCAGCGTCTCCAGAAAAGTCTGGCTCTATAGCAGGGCATCCTGCTGTGAGAGGCTGTCTCTGCGTGGATGTGTGAAATTCCTTTCAACCCATTTTAAGTTCTCCTCAGGTTACATGTTGTTCCCAATTCAATCTAATTTTCATTTATTTATAGCTCTATACATCTCCAGTAACATAAATTCTGCATTAATCATAATCAACATCTTCAAACACATGTATATTATTTGTTATTGTCTTCCTTCTTCACCACTAAACTTCTCTGAACTATGAACTTTAACAAAAAGCTGAGCTAAAAAGCAGGGGTCTTTACCACTTACAGATTGGGACTACAATTGCCTCCTTTCACTGCTCTGTTAATAAACCATCTGACCATACTTTATTATACAACCTTAATACCATCTGTTTACTTGTTATATTCAGATATTTCAACATTCAATAATGCATTTCATCCCTCCCAGGTGGGGCCATGCCACATTTATTTATAGCTCCATTTATCTCTCTATTTATAGCTCTCCAGTAACCGAAATTCTGCATTAAACATGTCATCATAATCATCAACATCCTTAAACATTGTCATGGTTCCTAGTCTCTTGACCCACATGCAGAACACACAGAATAGGCAGGAGGACAGTTAACAAAGTTTGTTAAATTAATGAAAAACGATCGCGGGGATTCCTTCGGAGCCGCAGAAAACGTAGGGTCCCTCTAATACGTGACCGGGTTCTTACCACTGAGCGAAGGACGTACCGCCGAGGAGAGTGAGCGGAGGATGCGGAGCTTTGGGGGCGGAGGCTGCTGGTGTGAGCAGCGGAGCAGGTGGCTGTTGCTCCTGGGGCTGCTGACAGGTGGAGGGCTGGCTGGGTTCCGGTGATCGGACTGCGGATCGGGGGTGATTGCTGACTGCTGGGCGCCGGTTAAGTGCAGGGGTCGGCGTGATCTTCAGTTTATTGAGATGGCAGGAGAGCGGAGCTGGACAGAGAGAGGTCAGCTCAGCTTCAGGACTGGACAGTTCCCCAAGGGACTCCGAAGCGGGATTTGGAGCTTTCCACCTGAGGCACAAAGACAGGCTTTAGTCAAAGGAGGAGACGTTTGTGAAACGCAGGCCGTGAGCTCCTACCACGTATGATTAACACTCTGGCGAAGAGGTGCAGTCAGCCGCTTCCTTTTAAAGCCGTCCCCGCAGCCGCGCTGATGTTGAACATCTGCGCTCAGCACCGCCCAGTGGTCAGCAGCCACCTGTGAGAGGAAGAGAGCCACCGCAGCAACCTGACACCCATGTACTTTATTTGTTATTGTCTTCCTTCTTGCTCTTCTTTCTTTACCACTAAACGTCTCTGAACCATGGACTTTAACAAAATGCTGAGCTAAATCTTTAGCTTTACTTTTATTATCTAAAATAGTCTTCTCCCCACAAATCATTACAGGATAATTAAAGACAACCTTGGTGAAGCTTTGCTGTATCTGATGACATACTACTACAGCCTACATTTCACCTCTAAAAAGTGTGTCCCAACCCTTTTGTCTGTCATTCAGACTGAAGTGTTAAAGGACAATATCCAGGAGAAAGACAGCACAGGCCCATCCAACAACGTCATGGCAGGTTGGAACAGTTTTATTGAGAAGTAGAGTTGTTCCAGCTAAGTGTTATTGACATTCAGCTTTGTGTTGAAAGGTTTTGATCTGGGGGCTTTAAAGATGACATTTACATTTAAATCCTTTACTTTTCAGATATACACATCAGTTTTTTCATCAACACATTATGTGCTTCAAATGTTCTGCTTAATATGATGATTTGTTGCTTTAGCTGTTGGTTTATCAGTTCTGACAGAAACACAAGATAAGTGTACAATAGATACAAATTCTACGACAATAAATAAATTAAAATCAGTCATTGCTTTTGTTTCAACAGAATGATTTTAAAAAATAAAACTCATAAAACAGGCCTGGAATGATGGTACCCTTAATATTTTGTTGCACCTTTTGAAGCAATCACTGCAATCAAATGATTCCAGTAACTGATTAGTCCACAAATTAGCCAAACAAATTAGTCCATGTGTGAATGTACTCAGTATACTGTGTCTGATTTTCTTGTGTGTAAATACTTTGTCCTGTTTTAAGATGAATAACCCAATAATGATTTTTCAATGCGTTAGATTCATCTTATTTAGTTGCCCTGGTTTTAAGATCTTCTCTATAAAAGTGATTGAGAACGAAAACTGAAATAAGCATTAACAGGCTAGTTTGGAGTTTAATTGACTTATTAATGTACTTGGTATAAATAATTCACAACTTCTTTTAAGATATTTCTCACTTGTCTAAAGCCTGGATAATTTTCCTTTTTTCCAAGAATCTTTCCTAGTGCAGTTGTCTTACTGAACTGGCTGATTATTTCACTTAATTTGAGGAGATTCAGACTAATACCTAGCATTTTTAATTTGTTTTTAGATGGTAAGTTGTTGCAGTGGTCTAACACTAACCAGTCATTTAAACAGAGCTGACATACAGATGACGATTTTGTTTTAATTATATGAATAGGTTTAGTTTTTTACAGAATATGGTGTATGCACGTGTGCAAAATAAAAAATTTGTACAACAAAGAGACAATTTAATTTTCTTTTTTTTTATACTTATTTTTTATTGAACATTTCTGAACACATACAGTGGAGAGGTGATAGGGTTATTAACGATAACCCCTCTTTATCCTAGAAATGAAGAGCACACAACACAAGTTTTAGACATTTCTATAGAAAGGACAGAGGATAAACCCAAACGGAGAATTTCACTCCCTGACAGTTTGAGATCATCTGCGCTGGGTCATTTCTGTCCTCTTGCTTTTATTTTCACACATTATCAGGAGGTCATCATAAGGGTCAAAGGGGGATGAGTCAGGAGGTTACCACATGAGGGTTAAAAAGGGTCAGGAGGCTTCAGGAATTTACAACATGGGGGTGGAAAGCAAAGAAGGAAGCAAGAGATTCCTTATCTGAGATAATTATTTGTTATTCCTGCCTAAGGTTAAATACAACAGAACTTTCCTAAAGGCAAACTCTTAAAACAAGCCAGGTGGCTATAACTTGATAAAAATAAGATGATTACATTCACATAATAAAATGATTACATTCACATTTTCTAACATTTTCCCCCCTTTTAATCATTTTATTTACAATTGAAAACTTAACTAAACCTACTTCGAGCACTCATTACTTGCATTCTGCATTTTCAATGAGACCGTCATTTTGTTAAGCATTTTAACAAGGGAGAAGTTAAACTACGGGGTGTATTTCTTCAAGAGGGATTTGTGAAAGCATTTGATATTGAAACATTACATTTCCCATAGTTTTAGCAATCATAGACTTTAGGCATGGGATTACACAAGCAGTAAAAACACAAAAAATAATAAGAACAATAATAATGGGTGTCATTATTTTCAGCAAAAGGTGCCACCATGGTCCTGAAAAAAACCAGGAGAGGAAGTCCATACTTAGAGGAACAGCATCCTGGGACATTGCTCGTTGCAGATTCTTTAAGGCAGACATAGCTTCAGTAATATGAGTTTCATTTGCATCAGAAATATATGTACAGCAGGATGTTCCGATCATTACACATACACCACCTTGGCTAGCAGTTAACATGTCCAAAACCATTCTGTTTTGCAGTACCATTAAACGCATTTCACTTAATTGTTTGTTTTGTCCTTTGTTGATGTCCATCGTCATGTTCACCAGAGTCTTCATTCTATAGTCCAATGTCTCAATCATCAGCATAGATTTACCAACTCCAAACCATGGGAAAAGTGAAAGTACTACTTTATTCGCTGTGCTCCAGTGCTTATGTTCAGAGGGAACGTTGGAACCCCATATGGGATCATGGGGTTGGAACACTGAGCTGGAGCTGAGTTCTCTTTTCATCCTATCAGAGGAATGATGGTCCTTCACAGCTTGAGCTGAGATGATAACAGTGTGGTCAGAAACAAACACAGGTGCACATGTACCTGACCAGCTGAGGGGCAGTGATGGGTAAATGCTGTCTCCTCCACACAGGAACCAGCCACCCTCTGTAGGAAAGTTGACTTGTGGTTTCCAAATCGAACAGCTGGTGTACGTTCTATTAGGTAGGAGGTCGCAGACAGAGTCAGAGTAAAGGTCAGTGATAGTACTCTGGCATCCTGCTGCATGTCCTACTTTCACCGTATCGTTCCCTCTAGGTGAGTGAATACACACTGGATGTTTCATTCCTTTAGACATAACAGCCTTCATCTTGGTGGGATAGCCTGTGACGTTACTGTAAGAGAACAGTGACGACTTTACTCCTTTACACGGCTGTTCCATCAAAGTCACCCCAGTCGTGGCATTCATTAACTGAGCAGGCATAAACCGGAATGCATATGATGCAAAACAAATAGCCTGTGAGGCGTTCATGGGAGTTATGTACAAGGTAGGCTGCTTAGTAGATTTAGGCATGACAGAACACACGTAGCAATCAGTCTTGTTATGCTGCTGGATTACAGTTCTTGCATACGTTTCCCATAAGTTGTCAACATGGTGGTTTGGGATATCACCTAGCCAAATCTTCATGGCAGTGGAGTGGATGAACCTCTTTTTCCTCTCATTCCTTGGATCTGGACTCAAACAGATAATGCACGCAGCAGCCACAACGCAAAAGAAGAAACCCCTTCTGCATGGGAACTCCATTTTTGCTAGGTTAGCAGAGATGTTAATTTTACCCAGGACTCTAAAGAACAGGGATCAGTTGGTTTCTTCACCGACGTTGAGACGAGTGGCCCTAAAAAACCAAACCCCTTTGAAGTCGGACTTCACCACTGTTCCAACCTTTTAGGTATTTAACACTCTCTGTAACTTACAGTGGCTGAGGTGAATCCAGGATGGTCTTTCAGCAATCTTCACAGCTGTTGGCGTGGTCAGGAGCACTTGGTATGGTCCTTCCCACCTTGGGCTCGCCCAGTTTTTCCTCTTGATGACTTTGATGAACACCCAGTCTCCTGGTCTCACTGTTTGTGGATCCTGTGGAGACAAAGGTTCTTCTGGCAGTGAATTTGCATTGGACACTTCTTTAGACTGCAACATTTCTCTCATATAGTCTGCTAGAGTTTTGTCTTCCTCATCAGGTGACGTCTGTATTGTGAACAGTGGTAATTTATATGGTCTGCCATATATTATTTCAAATGGAGTCAAACCACTGCTCGTTGGAGTTATTCTCATGTACAGTTTTACTAAGTCCAGACACTCTGGCCATGGTCTCTTTGTTTCTTCCATGCACTTTTTAAGCCTGGATTTAACTGTCCCATTTGTCCTTTCTATAAGCCCGGCACTTTGTGGGTGATAAGCACAGTGATTCTTTAAGGTTATTTGTAACCTGCTTGCCATTTGCTGAATCACCTGGTTCACAAAATGAGGACCATTGTCGCTGTAGATTTTCTGTGGGATGCCAAAATTTGGAACAACAACTTTGCATATAGCTTTAGCTACTGTCAGTGCATCTGTGTGCTTTGCTGGGATTATTTCAACCCATTTTGAAAATGCATCAATCATTACCAAACAGTATTTGTAAGGGCCACTTTGTGTCAGCTCAATAAAATCCATATGCATCACTTCAAAGGGTCCCTGTGGTTCTGGAAACTGTCCACGTTTTGGTCTTATGTTACCTTGAGGATTATGTCTAACACAGATTGTACAGGCTTTACAAAAATTTTTTGCATAAGAATTAAATCCATATGTTGTAAAGTGTTGCTGTATTACAGCCACCATACCCCCTGTTGAAACATGGCAAACGCCATGGCTCAACATAGCTGCTGCTTGGAATAAGCTTTTTGGGAGAACTGGTTTGTTACAAATTGTATAAAAGCCTCCTAAATTTACTGTTGCACCATTTTTTACCCACATTTGTTTTTCTGCAGTTGGCGCTGTTTGTTGTCTGTTTAACAACACTTCTGAATCAATGATTTGTTCTGTTTTTTTCAGCAGATAAATATCAGAAGGACCAAATTGTCCTGCTGCTGCTTCTTTTGCAGTTTCATCTGCAAGCCTGTTTCCTCTTGACACCGTATCAGTACCTTTTGAGTGTGCTGTACATTTTATTAAAGCTATTTTATTTGGCAATTGAATTGCTTCTAGCAGTTTTATAATTAATTCTGCATGTACTACAGTTTTACCTGTTGATGTTACCATGCCTCTGCGTTCCCATTGTTTTGCAAAGAAAAAGATAGTAGAAAATGCATACTGACTATCCGTATAAATTGTCACATCGCATCCTTTCATTAGTTCACAAGCCCTTATTAATGCAATTAATTCAGCTGCTTGTGCTGAATGATGCGATTGGATTTGCTTCGCTTCAGTCACATTATGTGGAAGTGATACAACGGCATAACCAGTTTTTGTTTTTCCTGAATCATCTTTAAAACAGGAACCATCAACAAAAAGTACTTCTCCTGCTGGCAATGGGACATCTGTTAAGTCTGGTCGCGGAAGCTGTAACTGCTCTGTCTCTGTCTTACAGTCATGTGGTTCTCCTTCATCAGCAGTTGGAATTAATGTGGCTGGATTTAACACTGTACATCTTTTTATTTTCAGATGAGGTTGTGACAAAAGTATGGCTGTATACGACAACTGGCGTGCAGGTGAAAGAAGATTCATTTTTGCTTGCATTAACAACACATCGACTGCATGGGGGACTAGTAAAGTAGTAGGGTGAAAAAGCACGACCTCTGCTGAACTTTCCACAGCCATGGCAGCTGCACAAACAGCTTGCAGACACGGGGGTAGGGCTGCGGCGACTGGGTCTAATCTCTTTGAGTAATAAGCTACAGGTTTGAGTTTATCACCATGAGGCTGTAACAACACAGAGGTCATAAAACTAGCTTTACAGTCGACTGTTTGGATAAATGGTTTTTGATAGTTTGGTAGAGCTAAGACAGTTGCTGAGATAAGCTCTGCTTTTAACTCTGCAAATTGCTGTTCTGCTTCTGGGGTCCATTGGATTATTTCTGACATGGCCATCGGGGTGTCATAGATAAGATTTAAGAGAAGCTGAGTTTTCTCTGCATAGTGTGGAATCCAAACTCTGCAGTAATTGCATAATCCCAAAAAAGACATCATTTGTTTTTTAGTGACTGGTTTGGGCGCACTTGCTATAGTAGTTTTTCGATCTTCCTGTATCCTTTTACCTTCTTCTGAGATAACATGGCCTAAGTAACGGACTTGTTTCTGCACCCACTGCATTTTATCTTTGCTCACTTTGTTTCCTGTTTTAGCCAAATGATGTAGCAGCTGCAAAGAATCTGCCCTACACTGTTCGGCTGTTTTAGACGCAACTAAAAGGTCATCTACGTACATTAACACTTGGCTTCCATGCTTTGGATTAAAGCTCTCCAAGCATGTTAAAATGGCTTGGGTAAAAATTGTAGGACTGTCTGCAAATCCCTGTGGCAAGCGTGTGTACGTATATTTTTTCCCCTCGAACGTAAAAGCAAACCAAAATTGAGAGTCCTGGTGCACTTGTACTGAAAAGAACGCATTACTTAGGTCAATCACTGTGAAAAATTTGCTGTCAGGATCCAGTGTGTTTAACAATGTGTGTGGATCTGGGACATTCGGAGCGCGTGTTTGTACAGCTAGGTTCACTGCTCGGAGATCTTGTATCATGCGCCAATTCTTTCCGTCTGCTTTTTGTACAGGAAAAATAGGCGTATTACATGGTGAATCTGGGCATGGCCTAATTATTCCTGCATCCAACAAATTTTTTATAACTGGCTTTATACCCTCCTGTGCTTCACGTTTTAGCGGATATTGTTTTATTCGTGGTCTGTATTGAGATTTAGGAACTATTTTAACTGGTTCTATAGTTGTCAATAGTCCTACATCAGTTGGCCCTGTGGACCACAAAGCATTTGGGATATTTTTTAAATCATTTTCATCGGATTCTGATAGCAACGAATGCTGGATTATTTTATCTCATGCTAAATCTTGGACGCGAGGTTCTGCATCAAACAGAACTTTGTAAGGCTGTTTCCATAGTTCTGTACTAGGGCTATAAAGCCAGCCTGTTTTGTGTGGACACGGCTGAAAATCAGACGCTCTTTCTGCAGCTTTTACACGCGGGCCTGTATCTCTCCACTGTGCTTCACTGGTCTTAAACAATGACAAAAAAGGTTCCCATGGTAAGCCATACAAATTTTGCATCTGTGTAGAAAGCATAACAGTAACTGCTGCGAATGATCTCCCATCTGTGTACATATTTTGTGTAGCCACAATTGTAGTTTCCTGTTTCAGAAACTGTTTTGCAAACTTTTCATCTGGGGTTAAGCACACATTCATAGTGGTATGTAGATCAGCTAACGGAATTTCATCCTCTGGATTTGACAATGTGCTTCTAGCATTTTGCATGAGTTCACTTTTCTCTTTTATTTGGAGCAGATATGGTAAGCATAGTGCATAAAACACAGGAGGATTTTGTTGCAGCGACATTACATGTTCTACACGGACAGCTTTCATTCCATCCTGTGTTGGAAAAACTGCAATGCCTAATTTTTCCATTAAATCCCGTCCTAGCAGATTAATGGGGCAAGTTGGTGACATTACTACAGAAACATGCAACTTTTTTCCTGTTTGAGGGTCTTTTATTTCTATTGCTTTTGACATCCATTCTTGGGATGTTTGACCGTTTGCTGACTTAACAAAAATGGGCATTTTGGATGCTTTTAGTCCAAGATTATCTTTTATACAAGTTTTGCAGGCTCCTGAATCGCATAAAAAGGTAACTGGCTGTCCATTAATTGTAAGTACTATGTATGGTTTTTCTTTTAATGTACTTAAAAGGTCCCATGCTCCATACACATCTACTGTTTTTGATGGCTCTGGATGCACATTTGCTCTAGCCCCTAGTCACGACTCATATGAAGAACCGCCCCTGCGGCCTCTTCCCCGTCCCCGCAGATGAGGTGCTTGTGTCTGATTGGGACATTCCCTGGACCAATGGTTGGGTGACCCGCAATTCCAGCATCCCTCATCTGTTTTTATTGATTTGGGCTGAAAGCCCCCTCGGTTCTTATGACCGCCCCTGCCTCCTCGGAAACCTCCTCGACGTCGTCGAGACGGTCCGGTGGCTTGGAAAGAAAATATTTCTTCTGGGTCACACGTAGGATCTGCCCAGAAAATTTGTGTCCCCCCTCCAGACGCACCACTTCCCTTTTTAACGTTTTTTTCAGCGTGACGCGCATATTCCATAACTGTGGTTACATTAGACGTTGCCAGTGTAACTAAGTGTTTTTTAACCCACGCGGAGATATGCGGCTGGAAACCTCCCATTAACATATTTTTTAGCTGTTGCTGATATGGTGTGTCATCTCCGTCAGCGTGCGGGATGCCACTGTGAAACCTATATTCTTTTTCAAAACGTATTTTGAACTCGTCTACGTCTTCCCCTATTTTTTGTTTTATGGACCCCAAATGTCCATAATCTGCTCTCCTGCGGAAAACTGCACGCGCGGCGTCCGCTACAGCTGTCCACTGCTGTCTCTGCTCGTTCCCCATTTGTGCTTGATGATCAAATATTCCGCCTTGTGGATTTCTGCCTGTATAATTCGCTCTTATTTTACCCCAATGTTTTCCCACTGACGACTGTAAGGCTTGTCCGAACTCATGTCCATTTAAACCATATGAGTTATAAATTCCCTCCATGTCCTGGATCCATAATTCTGGATCTTCCTGCGGAGAAATTACCCCTTCTACAGCTTTCCTAGCTTCCTCTAGCGACCATGGACGGAAAACTGGGATTGTCTGAGGCTGCTGAGCTCCTACGTTAGGATTTGCGACCTGCACCATAGGATACAATCCTTTGGACTGGTCTGTAGATAACGAATGATCTGATTTACTCAGTCCATCCAGGTCTGGGTACAGATCTGAAACATCCCTGGGGGGGTTTAAGGGATTATACGGTGGTGGTCTGTCTTCTTCAGTTGCTACCATAGTTTGCGTTACTGAAGCATTGTACTGGCGGGTTCTTTTTTGTCTAGAGCCTAAAATTGTAGGAGACCAAATAGGTGATGAAGTGGGGCTTTGACGGACCGGCGCTGCAGTCGCCGGTACATCAGCCACCCCACCCCCTCCTGCAGGTCGGGGCTGTCTCTGCCTGCGGCCGCGCGGTTGCGTTTCATTATCTTCAGGGCGCACGAACATCACAGTTGTCTGATGATCTGCTTTATTTTTAGCTCGCGCATCCTGCCTATTTTGTGCTTGAATTAACCAACAGCGCGCAATTTCAAGCTCTTTTATTTTTTTATTTTTGTTTCTCCCCTTTTTCGTACTTGCACTTGTTTCTAGCCTACACAAAACATTTTTCCATTGATTCACTTTCAACACACCATCTATTTTATACTTTTTCTTCCACTTCTCCAAGTATTTTAAATTATTTGGATCAATCTGATACATAAACTTTTCATCCCCTGTGGGATTTCCTTTTCTACTTTGTCCTGAACCCATCCTACTTACTTTTGCGTTGTGTTTATCTACCTACCAGGACCTTAATCCTGTTTTGGGTTTTTTTTTTTTCCTTTCTTTTCTCTCTCTCTTTTAAGGTACCGTTCAGGACTTTAACCTGAGTATTTTAGCTACCTTTAATTCTACGACGGACTGAAAACCGGTCGTATTGCTTCGAGGGACTCAAACCTCTCGATTTAACTTTTCGGGGATTTTTTAATCACCCGTTACAAGGGACTAAAACCGCTTGTACACCTGTTCGGGGAACTTTTAATCACCCGAAACCCTGAACGACGGACTTTAACCGGTCGTTTAAAACTTACTTGCTGTGGTGTGCTTTTCTCCCGGTCGGATCCCGTCAATCCCTCGTTGGCGAAAGGAGTTAACCTACGACGCTGGCCCAGCGAGGAAATTACCTCCCGGGACTTTAGACAGGTCCTTGACTCCGACCACCGGTGGGTTTCAGCGTGTCCGCTCCTCTCGTCAGCGAGTTGATATGTTGGGATCCGCGTCACGGCACCAGGCTGATAGGGTTATTAACGATAACCCCTCTTTATCCTAGAAATGAAGAGCACACAACACAAGTTTTAGACATTTCTATAGAAAGGACAGAGGATAAACCCAAACGGAGAATTTCACTCCCTGACAGTTTGAGATCATCTGCGCTGGGTCATTTCTGTCCTCTTGCTTTTATTTTCACACATTATCAGGAGGTCATCATAAGGGTCAAAGGGGGATGAGTCAGGAGGTTACCACATGAGGGTTAAAAAGGGTCAGGAGGCTTCAGGAATTTACAACATGGGGGTGGAAAGCAAAGAAGGAAGCAAGAGATTCCTTATCTGAGATAATTATTTGTTATTCCTGCCTAAGGTTAAATACAACAGAACTTTCCTAAAGGCAAACTCTTAAAACAAGCCAGGTGGCTATAACTTGATAAAAATAAGATGATTACATTCACATAATAAAATGATTACATTCACATTTTCTAACAAGAGGCATCAATACATTCAACTTCATACACAATGTTGGACAACCGTGTCCATATTTAGCTGGATACAAGAGTGGCATTCGGCCTGCGTCTGTAGTCGCTCCATTTTTCCCATTTAACATCAAACTTGTCCTCCTGCAGTCTTAGTCTATATGTGATTTTCTCCATTACAAAAATCTCTTCCACAATGCTCAGCCACTGCTCCACTGCAGGAGGGTCTTGTCTATACCATAATAGGGGGTTTTCACTGACGTCACTGGCCAACTTCCGGTCCGCCATATTGGGTGGCACACTTCCTTATCTCTAGTTGTCGTACACGTATTATCGTATCGCGAATGGATAAGTACGCCAGCACGCTAGAGCGACCAGATAAGGACGTATATCTGAGGAAATGTTCCGTGATCGACCATATGGACCCCTATGCCCTCCACGGTGCCTTGTTTAGCCGTAATCCAGATGATTGGCCAAATGTAGAGCACGGCGACATAGTGCATTACTTGGTGTTCGGTGAAAACCCTCTGCACACTCTTGAGGAAATGAGAGCTTACAAGGATCTAGAGGCTCACAACCAGTTCACATCTGGTTATGTACATCAAGGAAATCGCCATCATACGTGGACGGGTGAGTTTTAATAAGATGGTAAAAATGTAAACAATCCGACGCAAATGCGTCGCATGCTTCTGCGGTGGCTGACGGCCGGCGGCCGGCGGTGCGCGAAGGCGTTTGGCTGCAGGGCTGATCGACGCCGCTCGCGGCTTTAATTATTTAAGCAGAACAATGACCAGTGCAAAATTAAGTTGTATTTACCGTATTGGCGCCGGTAGGAGCTGCAGATCATAAAGCCAGCAAACAGTGGGAACACAGCAACTCGTTCAAAGGTAAGCTGTGCTCAGACGGGCTCTGGCACATGCTAACCGTCAGTGCTAACAACCACTCACGCATGTAATGTACTTTTAACTTGCTGCTATGTGTTTCAAAGGTTTAGAACACACTCTCATTGACATCGGGATACTGTGGAAAGTTATGTTCGGTCGACTTACAGCCGCGATCCAAGCGAGCCGACGACTCTTTGTTATCTCTAACAGTTGTTCTCCGTGGTTGCGCCTCCAGGCAGGAAAGCGGTGGAAAGTTAACCCATTTTCTATGTTTTTCCCATGGCGATCATGTGTTGCGCTGTTACAGCCCACAACACAGCAACGGTTTACCATGATTGAAATCAAGTTAAGGTGAAATTAATCAAATTAAAACACGGCTGAGAGAGGGAGTACAGTACGCGGTAGTCATAGGCAGTAGAGGCTGCGGAGGCAGTCAACATGGCAGCCGCGGAAAGTAATAAGTCATAACGCCCAAGCCCTATTATTAATATATTCTTCTTACATGTTTTAAATACTTAATAGTTAATTACCTGTGACAAAGTGAGCACCGCAGACTCTGGCGTATTCCAGCTTAACACCGTCCAAATCGGACCTGGATATCCGTGTCAGCCATAGGTGACGGTGTTGTTCAGATAGCTATTTTGTTTTTTCACACTGATTCACTATTACGGCTGGTAGGCGATAGAAAGAGCGTTGTTCTCCACCTCCACGGGCCGTGCAACCAACCATTAAACACGTTTTCCCCATTGTTCACTTCCAATACTGCCTAAGGCGTCATACAATGCAGAGTCAACGGTGCGAAACGACTGCCACCCAATATGGCGGACGTCAGCTGAAAACCCCCTATTTTGTGATGGTTTTCCTTGATGCAGAAAGTAATATTTTCAACAGATATTCATCGTCCTTTTGAATTACATCGTGTGTGAGGCATCCCAGGTAGAGTGTTTTACATGATCTGGGTATTCCGTATCCCAATATGTTTTTCAGGATAAGGCTAACATTATGCCAGTATGTGGTTAGCTTTTGACAAGACCAGAATATGTGTGTGTGGCCTACATCAGACTGGCCACAGAGTCTCCAGCATGGCTGTGAACTGGATACCATCCCGGACTTGATCTTTGGTGTTATAAAAAATCTAATCATGTTTTTCCAATTAAATTCCCTCCACGCAGGGGAGCAGGTGGCCGTGCACTGCATTTTACAAATTTTAAACCATTCCTCCTCGCTTATGTGCTCCTTCAATTCGTCCTCCCATTTTTCTTTGATGTACATAGTAGATGTCTTCCTGCCTGCCATCAGTCCCTGGTATAGTGCTGAAATAACCCGCAATTTATTCCCCTCATAGGCATTATGAAATATCTCTATTATTTCACTTACGTTGGTTTTTATCTCTTTCTCATAATAATCTTTTATTTGCAGATATCTATACTGGTCTTGATCCTCCAGTTCGTATTTTCAGTGTTGTATAGTAACGAAGTAGAAATACTTCACTACTGTACTTAAGTATATTTTGGAGTACTTTATACTTCTCTCGAGTATACATTTTTTTGATATCTTTTACTTTTACTTCACTATATTTCCGAACTTAATTGCATACTTTTACTCCGATACATTTTCAATGTTTGGTTTAGTTACTCGTTACAAAAAAAGTGTCGGTTTGGCTCAGCCAGACGTGCCTACATGCTCAGGTTCGCCCGTGGAGCCTCCGTTTGAAGCACTCGGCCTGTCATTTCAAAGTTGCTGTGCGCCAGCGGGGGCGGGGCCTGGTGCTCCACGCAGCCAATCACTAACGCGCCTGGCCTTTGATTGACAAGGTACTAGACACCCCTTTAACTCCGCTCTCATTGGTTGTGCTGTCTTAAATCCCACCTTCCCTCTTCCTGATTGGCTGTTTTCTATTACCTGTGTGTGTGCGTGCATGTGAGTACATGCTTGGAGCGCGAGAATTCAGTTTTGATTTTTACTGGGATACTAGATTACAAAACTAGTCCCGGTTAAAAAAATAAATATTATCTGCACTAAAATAGGTGAAAGCTGCTCAGTGCAGTTCTGATCAGAAGCAGCAGAGAGAGTTTTGATTTGTTGAACTTGAGAAATGTAAGTAACCAACGTTAATATCTCAAAATAGCATTTAATTTAACACATTTTAACAAAAACCTAATCTCCTGAAGACTGCTGGAAAGATGGAAAAGGAAAGACTGTAGGTCATAAAAATTCAGATTCTTAGCCACAGCCGTCTGAAAAAGGTGAGAGTGTCACTTTTACCATTATTTTGTTGTTATTGTTGCTTTCATTTATTTTCGACCATTTGAGGCAGTTCAGGCATAAATAGCAGGTGTAATTTCTTTTGCATAAGAACGCTAGATGCTGCCTAAACAACTGCTGCTCTTGTTTAGACCTTTGCATAGTTATAATTAGGGCTGGGCAAGTTAACGCGTTAATTTCGCGTTAATTCATTAGACTATTAACGGCGATATTTATTTTATCGCGCATTAACGCATGTTGCTCACATGCTTTCAGTCAGTGTCAGTCAGCAGGCGCGCTGACTGCAGCGCGCTGTCACGGCAGCACTCTCCCGCTCCCCCTCCCCTCTCGTACATGGCTCAGCGGCGCCAGCCAATCAGCACGCAGGCTCAGCCTGGCCCGCCCACTCAGCTCTCACACAAACTTAGCAAAGAAACAGCTGAGAGAGACCGCAGCAGCGAAAAAACATGAACAAGGGAAGTAGCACCGTTTGGCTTTATTTTAATACCGTAAATGAAATCAAGCTGTATGTTTTGTAAAAAGCCGGTTCATTTCAGTGGAAACACAAGAAATTTATCTAAGCACGTGAAAAAACATGAAAACGTCGAGCCCCAGAAACGGAGAGAGGAGACGAAACTTCTCTCACTGCCCCGACAGACCCACAGACGTCACTGACTGAGGCGTTTCAGTCCTCCAGGGAACATCCAGGTAGATCAGTGGATGGATGGATGGATGGATGGATGGATGGATGGATGGATGGATGGATGGATGGATGGATGGATGGATGGATGGATGGATGTTACTGGAGCCCACACATAACATGTAATTAAGACCTTGAAAGAACCCAGTACATATATTAAAAAGTGTTATTTAAAATAAGATAACATTAGCTAATCCTTTTTTTATCCCACGACGGGGAAATTTATAGGATTAAAGCAACAGGCAGGTGCACACAACACAGACAAAATTACATAAGGATTGAAATATATAAGAGGTGGATTAGCGAAAAAACACTGAACATAACATTATTATTATTATTATTATTATTATTATTATTATTATTATTTAATTGTAATAATAAAATAAAAACCACAAAACCCAAAAGGTCAACAGTTTCATGATACATCAAGCTTAGGGACTGGCTAATATACAGCAGGTCAAAAAAGGCCATATTTTGGCTGCAGTGCTTGCTGTTCTCTTATGAAGAAAAGATCAACTAGTGCACTAAATTCAATAGATGGGTTGAAAATATCCAGTATAAAATAAGTGCTACAAATGTTACAAGACTTTTGTTCATATGGCAGCAGAACATTAAAATAAAAGTGCTCTTTACACTACTTTTGAATTCATTCTTGCAGTTTGTAAATACAATGCGATTAATCGCGATTAATCGCGATTAAATATTTTAATCGTTGCCCAGCCCTAGTTATAATAGTATGATTAGGGTTCCACAAAATAATAGTGATATTGATTTGACTATTTCTACCTCTAGAATTAGGATAAAGACAAATAAAACAAAGGAACACAATTTACATTGGTTTTATTGTTCATAGATTTCCACACTGTCCATTAATAAATTAGTATAAACCAGGGCCGGAGATAGCAGATTCAGAGGGCAGAGAATTCCCAAAGTATCTAACATATTCTACCTCCTGCAATGAGAGGGAAAATTGTTATGGACTGGCTGATATACAGCAGGTCAAAAAAGGCCATATTCTGGCTGCAGTGCTTGCTGTTCTCTTATGAAGAAAAGATCATCTAGTGCACTAAATTCAATAGCTGGGATGAAAATATCCAGTATAAAATACCGAGATTTGTGTGTGTGGTGTGTTGGCGGCAGGTGTAGAGGGGGGGCCAAAAAAGACTGTGTTGTCCCGGGCCCTAGCAAAGCTGTCAGCTGGCCGGCCTGCAGGTGTATCTATTAGCAGGTTTACCACTTCCTGTAGGTTAACTAAGCCTGGTTTATCACTTAACCATGTTCTTAGTATACACCCCCTTTGCCTGCACTTGGTTGTGTGTTGGTTGCTTAGCACTGACCTTGCTTGAAGAAGGAAAACTAAAAACTTACAAAAAGGTTGTATTTTCTGTCTAAACTTGGTCTAAATTTCTCCTGCACTTGGTTGTTTATATTATTTTAAGTGAATTTGACTTTCAAAGTTTACCAAAATCTAAAAAATGTGATTCAAACTGCATCTACCTTGTTTTACTTTTTACTTATACTTTTCATTACATTACTTAAGTACATCTATTTTTACAGTAATTTTCATACTTAAGTACAAGACATTTCAGATACATTAAGACTTTAACTCAAGTAACATTTCAGTCAGTGACTTGGACTTTTACCAAAGTCCTATTTTGGAGAAGTACTTATACTTTTACTTGACTCCGAGATTTCAGTACTTTATACAACACTGCGTATTTTCCCTTTAAGCTATTAAAGCTCAACAGATTGCCCTTTTCAGTCAATTTACACATTGCTGTGGCACCTTTATCTGCCCATTGTTTGAAACCTGTATCATAAATACCTGGTTTAAACCTCGGGTCCCAAGCAAACCAGCTCAAACTCTTTGTTTCTTTCTCTAAATTGTAATTATCAATCACTGTGTTCCATATTTCAATCGTAGTTTTAGTTATTGAATCTAGCTTATTGCTTAGTTTGCCTAAGAGTGTTTTATATGCTAATAAATTTTTAACTTCTATGTCTTTTCTACTTATTTCCATATTTTTCCATTTTGAAACATAGTCATCATTGCATCAACATACGAGGGGTCTAATTTGTGCGGCCCAGAAATATTCTTTTAGGGCTGGTAAACCCAGGCCTCCTTTATCTTTTGGGAGCTGAAGTGTTTTATATCTAGCCCTAGGTTTCTTCCCGTTCCATATAAACCTTGAAATCCATCTGTCCCATTCTACAAATTGTTTTTGCGGGATAATCAGTGGCAGGGACTGAAACAGGTATAACAGTCGTGGTAAAATATTTATTTTAATTATCGCCACTCTAGAGCTAAGATCCAAGCCAATGTCCATCCATCGCCCCAGGTCTTTCTTAATATTGTGGTTTATTTCTAAATACATTGCATCATCATGTTTGTCAATTGTTTTGGTTATGTTCACCCCCCAATATTTTATAGATTTTTCATTCCACTTAAGTTTATAAGTATCCCTTATTTTCTGCTGCGGGGAGTAATTTATTGTTAGGACCTGTGTTTTTTCCATGTTAATTTTGTATCCAGAGAATTTCCCATACTCCTCAAGCAAACTTACTGTTTTTAAAAACATTTAATTTGGGTTTTTTAGATAAATCAAAATGTCATCTGCAAACAGCCCAATTTTATGTTCTTCCCCTCCTATTTCCCCTCCTTTAATTTCGTCTTCCTGCCTAATCATCTGGGCTAGTGGCTCTATAAACAGTGCAAAAAGATTCAGTGAGAGGCAGCATCCCTGCCTTGTTCTTCTCTCCAGAGTAAAACTTCCTGACAGGTTACCATTTATTTTCATTCTTGCAGTTGGGTCTTGATAAATTGATTTATTACAATTTACAAATGTTTCATTAAATCCAAATTTTTCTAAGACCTTATACAAAAAGTTCCAATTAACACTGTCGAAAGCTTTTTCCGCATCTATACTTATCAAAACTGCCCGTTTCCCTCTTCTTTGCAGATGGTCTATAATATGAAGAGTTCTCCTTATATTGTCTTGTGTTTGTCTTTCCTTTATAAAACCAGTTTGATCCTCATCAATTAAATCTTGCATTAAATTTTCCGTTCTTTTAGCTATGATAGAGGAAAACAGTTTATAGTCTACATTTAGTACCGATATCGGTCTATAGTTGTGGCAGTATTCTTGGTCTTTACTTTACTGGTCTGTAACTTTACTGTTACACTGTTACAATATCTAACAGATCTTATTTGCTGTAGACAACAAAGGCAGAGATGACCAAAGGCCTCTTAACCACATGGATGACCAACAACTCCTGTAATATGTGAAAGGGTAAATGGTGCTACTTACAACCACACGCTCTGTTCTCTGCGGACATTTTTGTTAATTTCTGTGAGGTGGGCTGTGCTTATAGGTCATGTCATGCAAAGGATTGTGGGATTCCTTATAGCTCCTTAGCGCTGGTAAGAGACATCATGGCATCCTTATGCTAAAGGAACTATGACAGAAAGCATATAGGCTCCTTTCCTCCTTCCTTCCTTACTGACTAACTATTCGGACAACATTCCCACTTTGGATAAAGAGTTTTTCTCTAAATTATGTTTTCTAATGGGACGGTCAAAATTAATCAGCCAAGATATCAGGAAGAGAATTATGGACTTGCACAAGTCTGGCTCATCCTTGGGTCCAATTTCTAAATGCCTGAAGGTTCCATATTCATCTGTTCAAACAAATATTCAAGTATAAACACCATGGGACTGTCCTGCCATCATACTGCTCAGGAAGGAGACCGGTTTTGTGTCCCAGACACAAATGTATATTGGCCTGAAATGTGAACACCAACCAAAGAACAAAAGCAAAAGATCTTGTGAAGATGTGGCTGAAGCTAGTCAGAGTGTCTCATTATCCACAGTAAAACAAGTACTGTACTGACATGGGCTGAAAGGCTACTCTGGCAGGAAGAAACACGTAAAAGTCAGATTAAAGTTTGCAAATGCATTTTAGGAGATATATCCTGTGGTCTGATGAAACTAAAATTCAACTGGTTGGCCTTAAGGACCATTATTACATTTGGAGTCAGAAGGGAGAAGCTTTCAAGCCTGAGAACACCAACCCAACTGTGAAATATGGGTTGGTATCATGATGTTGTGGGGTTATTCTGCTGCAGGAGGCACTGGTGCATTCAACAAAATAGATGGCATCATGATAATGAACATTATTTAGAAATTCTGAAGCAACATCTCAAGACAGCAGCAACAAAGTTGACGCTTGGGCACAAATGGGTCTTTTCAAATGGACAATGGTGCATACAGCCAAACTGCTGAAAAAGTACCTTATGGAGAACAAGGTCAGTGTTTTGGAGTGCCCATCACAATGCCCTGATCTCAAGCCTATTGAAAATGTATTGGCAGCTTAAAAAGAGTGTCTCTGAAAGCATCATTTCCACTGACTAAGTCAGCCAAAGGGGCTTCACAAGCAACCGCATCTTTAAAGGGATCCATGATTAGTTGAACATGTTGGCCTAAATGTGTTGTAATTTTCCGATTAACTTAAAAATTGCTGCTTGTGATATGTAAAATCTTATTTTTCATCCATGGAGGTTGCCGTTTTTCACCTGCATGTTGTGCTTTTACACACCGTTTTAGGTTAATTTAAATGTTTTTAAAAATAACTCTTTCTTAGGTATTGTTCGGTGAATATCAGCCCAAACAGCTGATATCAGGACAGTAGTTGAAAGGAATGATTCGAGCACTAGCGTTCATTCAACAGCAAGCTCTGCACACATATAGAATGAATGAGTGACATCTTCTTTTCAAGTTCAAGAATTTATTAACAGGAATAAAATTAACATCCAGAGAACATCACTATATAATGCTGTTTATCTGAATTAACACTATTTCAATCAACAAATCCTCTCTACTAGGCTAGTGAAACTTAACTAAAACTACTAAGCAAAATGAAATTAAAAAAGAAGCTAAGGATTGATGTACACTCAAAAGAAACAAAAACACATTAAATGGTTGATCCTCATCATCATAATTCAGTGAATATGTTTTGACTCATCTACACTGCATATCCAGAGTTAAACATTATTTCATAAAATCACATTTTAAAGAATTATTTTCTCAGAGAAATCATTAACTATGTAATGCTTGATTTTAGTAATGCCATTATTCCTCTGGGAAGCTAGGGGTCGCTGTAGCGATCGGAAGCTAAATGGGTTAATCCTAAAGTTACACAAAAACACCATTGACAATAATCTTCCATATTAATGCGGTAATAATGCTCACTGCACTATCGAACGATGGTGGAGCGAAAACAAACAAAACGTATGTTTGAAACAAACCATATTTGCATTTTCGGGAAGAACGAATGTTATCTGGAAGCTAATACGATTAGGGTAGCTGACTTTTGGAGCCAATTTTAAAAGGCTTCAAGTCGTATGTTGGTTATAAGAAGTGGAGTGGAAAACAAACATCAATATCCCATCAATGTATTAAACCCTTGTGTAAATAACACTCGTTATAACCATAAAAACAAACTCAAATTAGTTGGAAATTGTGGAAGCAGGGAGAATGAAGGCTGATCATATGGTGAAATCAATGCATGGATGTGCCAGAATATCCTTCAGTTGAATAAAAACAAAACAGAAGTAAAAAGTTTTTGCACACAGCTTGTTGCTTCCAGATTTTGGACAAGGCCCAAAATCTGGGTGCACTAATGCACGGGTTCTCAAAGTTTTCGTGGCCAGGTACTTTTTAGCAACGGGAAAATTCCTCAGGCTGATACTATTTTTAAACAGCCTTTTTTATAGTTAAACACATCAGAAATTATGCATGTTGTTAAATATAAACATAAATACATCTAAAATTAGAACTTCGCTGCTCCCTCCATTTAATATCCATTGTTAATGTTTTGTTTGATTAATTTTAGTTGTGCAATATTTGATAAAACTAACATTTCTCATCAATCATGTAAATCATGTAAAGAAATAAAAATAGGTATTGTTTTCAAGAATAGGCCCCAAAAACGGCAGCACATTTTGGTCTCCCATCCCTATTGTCCATAAAGCCAAACTCGATGTAATTGTTGTCATACTTTCTAATTTTAGCTGATTTGGCTTTAACCTTACTTAATGAGGTGGACGTTAAATATGTGTCCATTGTGATACTTAGTTCAGAGTCTGGGGACCCCAGTTTGAGCGCCGTTGCACTAGAACCTCCAGAGCCATCTAAACACAATTACAAAGTCTACCTTCTATCACCTATAGAACATTTCCAGGATCAAGAATGGATGTCTCAACAGGTTATGAAAAAAATAATCCATGCATTTAATTTTAGTCAAATCAATAACTGAAACGGTGTTTTCACAGGTCCACCAACAAAGTCAATCAGTTAACTGCAGTTGATCCAGAACGCTGCTACCTGCATCCTCGCTAAGACTAAGAAAGTAGGGAACATCAACCTGGTCGTAAAGTCCTTAAACTGCCTCCCTGTAGCTCGAAAAATAGGCTTTAAAATAAATGTGTTTATCTATAAAATCCCTGAAAGGTTTAGCATCTAAATACATCGCAGACTTGCTATCAGCGTATAAACCCTCCAGACCACTAAGGTCTTCTGATTCAAACCTAATCCGGTAATTGGCTTGTACTTGTACAGCACTTTAACTAGTACGACGACCCCAAAGGACTTTACAACTTGTTGTAACAAGCTAACTTCCTATATTCTACCCATCGGGAACAAACTTCCAGAAGACTGTAAAAAGTACTTAAAAGCCTGAGTTCTTTTAAATCAAGATTATAAACCAAGTCGCTTAGGATTGATTTTGATTGTTCTGGTTAAACATTTAACTGAAACATCATTAATTTAAATTTGTTAACATTTTTATTTACCTACGTTTTAATCATGTAACTCATTTGAATTGTCCTTGTACGGAAATGTGCTATACAAATGAAATTGCCTTGTCTTATTGCATGGATTTACATGTGTCTGTGTAAATTAGATTTGCTGCAAATTTTTTGTCCACATAGATCACAACAGAAAGGCTTCTGTCCTATATGGATTCTCATGTGTGTGTTTAAAAGAGTCCGGTCCACAAGGAAAAATCAGCGGATCATTAGCTTTACCTAAAACTAATACGCCCGTGGCGATTTAATGAATTTAGCGTTCATAAGAAAATAAAAGCATAAATTGCTTTCTCAATCACTGTGTGTAGAGGCGGCCATTATTGCCCATATTTGGGCACAATAATGTCCGCCCGACACTACATCCTGTGACATCTCTGTACAGCAAGGCAATGCACTCTACAAGCTAATTCAATAGGAACTGTTGTACACTGCTGCAATCAACAACAATTATTTCGGATTTTGAGAGGACTTCTCGAAATCTTCTCGTGAGGGCTTGGGTCCTGTATGGATTCTCATGTGTGTGTTTAAAATTCCTTTTAGACTAAATCTTTGTCCACATAGGTCACAAGAGAAAGGCTTCTGTCCTGTGTGGATTTTCATATGCATTTTTAAATGTGTTTTTCGGCTAAATGTTTCCTCACATAAATCACAACAGAAAAGCTTCTGTCCTGTATGGATTCTCATGTGTCTGTTTAAATGATGTTTGCGGCTAAAGGTTTGTCCACATAGATCGCAACAAAAAGGCTTCTGTCCTGTATGGATTCTCATGTGTTCGTTTAAGTGATGTTTGAGGCTAAAGCTTTGTCCACATAGATCACAACAGAAAGGCTTCTGTCCTGTATGGATTCTCTTGTGTGTCTCTAAGTTTTGTTTGAGGCTAAAGCTTTGTCCACATAGATCACAACAGAAAGGCTTCTGTCCTGTGTGGATTATCATGTGACATTTTAAATGTCCCTTTCGACTAAATCTTTGTCCACATAGATCACAACAAAAAGGCTTCTGTCCTGTATGGATTCTCATGTGTGTGTAAAAATTTCCTTTTTGACTAAATCTTTGTCCACATAGATCACAACAAAAAGGCTTCTGTCCTGTATGGATTCTCATGTGTTCGTTTAAGTGATGTTTGAGGCTAAAGCTTTGTCCACATAGATCACAACAGAAAGGCTTCTTTCCTGTATGAATTCTCATGTGTGTGTTTAAATTTCCTTTTCGACTAAATCTTTGTCCACATAGATCACAACAGAAAGGCTTCTGTCCTGTATGGATTCTCATGTGTGTGTTTAAAGTTCCTTTCTCGCTAAATATTTGTCCACATAGATCACAACAGAAAGGCTTCTGTCCTGTATGGATTCTCGTGTGTCTGTTTAAATGATGTTTGCGGCTAAAGGTTTGTCCACATAGATCGCAACAAAAAGGCTTCTGTCCTGTATGGATTCTCATGTGTTCGTTTAAGTGATGTTTGAGGCTAAAGCTTTGTCCACATAGATCACAACAGAAAGGCTTCTGTCCTGTATGGATTCTCTTGTGTGTCTCTAAGTTTTGTTTGAGGCTAAAGCTTTGTCCACATAGATCACAACAGAAAGGCTTCTGTCCTGTGTGGATTATCATGTGACATTTTAAATGTCCCTTTCGACTAAATCTTTGTCCACATAGATCACAACAAAAAGGCTTCTGTCCTGTATGGATTCTCATGTGTGTGTAAAAATTTCCTTTTTGACTAAATCTTTGTCCACATAGATCACAACAAAAAGGCTTCTGTCCTGTATGGATTCTCATGTGTTCGTTTAAGTGATGTTTGAGGCTAAAGCTTTGTCCACATAGATCACAACAGAAAGGCTTCTTTCCTGTATGAATTCTCATGTGTGTTTAAATTTCCTTTTCGACTAAATCTTTGTCCACATAGATCACAACAGAAAGGCTTCTGTCCTGTATGGATTCTCATGTGTGTGTTTAAAGTTCCTTTCTCGCTAAATATTTGTCCACATAGATCACAACAGAAAGGCTTCTGTCCTGTATGGATTCTCGTGTGTTTCTTTAAGTCAGATTTTCTGCTAAATCTTTTTCCACATAGATCGCAACAGAAAGGCTTCTGTCCTGTATGGATTCTCGTGTGTGTCCTTAAGCAAGATTTTCTGCTAAATCTTTTTCCACATAGATCACAACAGAAAGGCTTCTGTCCTGTATGGATTCTCATGTGTGTGTATAAATTTCCTTTTTGACTAAAGCTTTGTCCACATAGATCACAACAGAAAGGCTTCTGTCCTGTATGGATTCTCATGTGTGTGTATAAATTTCCTTTTTGACTAAAGCTTTGTCCACATAGATCACAACAGAAAGACTTCTGTCCTGTATGGTTTCTGATGTGTCTGTTTAAATTTCCTTTCTCGCTAAATCTTTGCCCACATAGATCACAACAAAAAGGCTTCTGTCCTGTATGGATTCTCATGTGTGTGTATAAATGTCCCTTTTGACTAAATCTTTGTCCACATAGATCACAACAGAAAGGCTTATGCCCTGCGTGGATTCTCGTGTGTCTGTTTAAATGTGATTTCTGGCTAAAGCTTTTTCCACATAGATCACAACAGAAAGGCTTCTCTCCTGTATGGATTCTCATATGTCTGTTTAAAGCTGTTTTTCCCATAAATGCTTTGCCACAGTCTTTGCAGCTAAGCTTCACTCCTGTGTGGCCTTTCCTACGTGACTCCACATTTTTCTTCTCTATAGAACATTTCTTATATCTAGAGTCTGACAATTTTTTTAGCTCAGAAAGAGAGTGTTCTACATCACTGTCCTCTTCATCCTCCTCCTCAGTGTCGTCAGCCTCTGTAGAAATGTAAGCATCTCCATGATCTTGTATCCTGATGGACTCTTTCTCATCATTCTCTTCTGGAAGCTCTTTGCCTTTAATTTGGTCTGGATAAAGCTGTGAGAGCAGCAGAGACTGTTCATCATCCAGACTCTTTATGGGAGGAACATCGACTGGAAACCTGATGGCATTAATCCCCTCCTTCCCATTGAGCTGCTCTCCTGGCAGACTGATGTAGACTCCCTTCTGTTCCTCCCTGATGTGGGGGGGCTTTGGGTCATGCAGGTCGTCACAAGGTCTGTGGTCTAAAGAAGCTTCTTCTTTAACAATCAGCTTCTGCTTAACATCTGCAGGAAACATTGAATCACATTATGCAGATTAGAAAATATTTTGATCCAAGTCTAAACTGAGGCACATTGTAATGAATATATATATAGGAAATTTTGTTGGATTAAATTCTTTGAAAGAACATGCAGAACAGTAAAGCACAGAATAAAATGGCATGACTGTTATAAACCCTACAAGAATTAATTTCTTTGTAGAGCTACCTTTTTTACCTTAAAGTGCTGATGACACAATATTGACCTTTTCAGCCATGCTTTTAAAACAAAATTTTAGGCTTTGTCCAATGTGCCTCATGTGTCCATGTCCAGACATACAGCGCAACGGATTATAAAGTGCACCATCAATTTCTCAGAAAACTTAAGGGCTTTAATTTTTCAATTCAATTCTATTTTATTTATATAGCACCAATTCATGAAACATGTCATCTCAAGGCACTTTACAAAGTCAAATTCAATCATATCATACAGATTGGGTCAGATTATACAGATTGATGAAAAAGTTCCCATATAAGGGAACCAGTCCCAACAAGCAGCATTCACTCCTGGAGAAGCGTAGTGCCACAGGGAGAGTCGTCTGCATTGTCCGTGGCTTTGCAGCAATCCCTCGTGTGTCCATGTCCAGACATACAGCGCAACGGATTATAAGGTACACCATCAATTTCTGAGAAAACTTAAGGGCTTTAAGTGTCCTTTATAGTCCAAAAAATACAGTAATAAAATGAGCGCAAGGTGATGTCATTTTATTTAAATGTAGAAGTTTTGACTATTATGCCACAACATGACGACTACAGTATTTTTATATAATTTTCTGATTAATTCCTTCTAAAAACTCACCAAATGATGTGAAAATGTTAGGCCATTTAAAGCTACTTTTCCAGCCCAAAACCTTCAAAACAAGCCAGGTTAGCAACACAAGTATCACATTTATAACCAAGCATAACTTCCTGAATGTTACAAGCGCTGCCATTTGCTTGAGTCCCTCCTTCAATCCTAGAGAGCAGTAGTACCGTAGATTGTCACTAGGAGGCGAGGAACCATGCTAGGGTGATGTGTAAGTGGTCGTCAGAACCAAGCTTGGCACGGTTAACTGATCCAAGCTGGATCGGTTTAACGAGGGTAGTGTAAATGGGGCTTTCATCCCACCCACTGCAAACAACGAGGCACATAAGCAGCGCTGTGAGTAGAATACAGATGAAGCATGCTAACTGTATGCTAACTGCAAAGAGGCATACAGCTCCTCTCCCTCCCTCCCCTGGGTTCTTCTGATCACAATCTAATGCATCTCCAACCTGTTTACAAGCTGCTGGTGATCAGGGAGCCAGAGGTAACACGCAGAGTGAGGAGATGGTCAGAGGAGGCAGAAGAAGCCCTCAGAGACTGCTTCAGCTCCACTATGTGGGATGAACTGTGTGATCCTCATGGGGAGGACTTGGATCAAATAGAGAAAAGTACCACAGCTGTGGAAAACCACCTGTGTGGTGCCGGTACCAGAGACAACACACACCAATGACCTGAGCAGCTACAGGCCAGTAGCACTAACATCACACCTGATAAAGACCCTCCAGAGGCTGATCCTCAACCATCTTCACCCCCTGGTGAAGTCTTCACTGGATCCCCTGCAGTTTGCCTACTAGCCTGGCATCGGGGTGGATGATGCCATCATCTACATGCTGCACTGAGTTCAGATCCATCTGGAGAATCCTGGAAGCACGTTGAGGATCATGTTCTTTGGTTTCTCCAGAGTGTTCAACACCATCCAACCAGGACTCCTGAAGGACCAGCTGGAGCGGCCAGGAGTGGACCACCACCTGTCCCAGTGGAGACTGGTTACAGCACTGGTCTACAGCAGTATGTGAGGACACGGAGCTGTGTCTCTGACAAGCTGACCTGCAGCACGGGAACACCTCAGGGAACTGTGCTGGCACCATTTTTGTTCACCCTCTACACTGCAGACTTCTCCATCAACTCACCAGGCTGCCACCTGCTGAGGTTCTCTGATGACTCTGCAATAGTCGTCTCATCACATGTGAGGATGAGTCAGAGTACAGACAGGGGATCCAGAGCTTTGTAGACTGGTACCAGCAGAACCACCTCGTGGTTCTCCCTTAATACAAGGAAAACGAAGGACCTGGTGAAGACCTTCTTTAACTCTGTGGTGGCATCAGCCATCTTCTATGGTTTGTTGGAGCATCAGCTTAACTGCAGCTGAGAGGAAACAGGCTGCTGCATCTTCGATGCTCTAAGGAGAGTTTCTGCAGATCGTTCCTCCCAGCTGCAGTCAGACTTTATAATCTTAGCTGCTCCCAACAGACACAATATCTGTTTACATCATACAAATAGTTTCACAGGTCATGATCCAACCATTATTGTTCTTACTGTTCCCAGATGTGAAGATAACTGTTTACTAGGGCTGCAACAACGAATTCACAGAAGTCGACAATTAAAAGCGTTTCGGAGTGTCACACAATTAAAGCATCACTCGGCATATCATGGAGCTGTTTACCTCATGCAGCGAGGTCGTCAATGCTAGCTGACACACACTACTCGGTGGGGGTACGTACACTGAAAAGATGTTTGCTGACCGGCAATAAACTCAAGAAGAAGAAGAATCCTAGCTGACTGCAGAGCGATGTAAACGCAGCGAGGCGGAGTAAAGGCGGCATTTTCTTTTCTTGTAGTAAGTTCTACAAATGACAAGAGCACCACAGTGACACAGAACCTAAAATAACAGTCTGAAATCATGATATTATTACATATTTTCTGTTCTGTGTCTATCCAGGGCTCGTCTAAAGGATTATGTTTTAACAATTTAGAGATGTATTGCAGCCTATTTGCAAAGCAGTAGTGATGGAAGTTAGGCAGATCTAGTCCCCCTCTATCTTTAGTCCTCTGAAGCGTCTTTAAGCTGATACGGGGGGGGGGGTTATATTTCCAAAGAAATTTCAAAAATTTCTTCAAAATTTCCAATATTTTTTTTTATTGAAGCAATTGTACCCATAAGTGAAATTGGAAGCGATTTCCATCTTTCAAGATCCGATGTGGTTACGTTTTTGTAAAACCGCCAATTTAGACAACACCGTAATACCCAAATATTTAATACATCCTGATTGCAGGAGATTTGTAAAGAGCAGTTAATTGGCAGTACTGTAGATTTAGACCAATTTATAGAGTAATCTGAAACCTTTGGAGAAAGATTCTAGTAATCATAATCCAATAACTTGGATCGTAAGTACTTTTCCTTAAAATGTTTGTAAGCCTATACTGCTCTTTTTCTTTTTCAAGACTCCTTATCAACTGTATTCTTTGTCTTTGATATTTCTTACAAGTATACATTATATGTTATATTGTTTCAGTTTCTCCACAGACGTCACATCTTCCTGTTTCATGTTTTCCCATTAACTGTAATGTTGAATTAAGTCCCAACTGTAGTCTAGTTATTATGCTTTCCTGTTTTCTGCTCCTTCCAACCCCAACCTTCCTTTGTATTCTGCAAAGCCATCTTTCTTTTATTTCTTCTTCCCACTGTTTTTGCCATTTTCCTTGGATCTTTCTTATAATAACACTTTTAACCTCTGACTTACTCATGTTAGTTCTTATATCACTCTTACATCGGTTTATCGACTCTTTAGCTTTCTTATCAGCCATTTCATCACCTTTCACTCCTATATGTGCATGAACCCAAAGAAACACTACTGTTAACCCTATCATCTGAATATGACATAATATTTGTTGAAAAACTTGCATGCAGTCAGAGCAAAGAGAGCAGAGAGAAGACCTGCTCTGTTTTCACACTGCAGATGTATAACATATGTAAAACTGCTGGTGATTCCTCCCTGGATTACAAATGGGATATAGATATATTTATAAATATTGGTTTTAACATTCTCATATTTTTCTGACAATGTTGCACTAAAATAATTACCTGATTACCAATCAATTTAAATCACTTATTCACCTCTTCAATGTGTGTGTCTCTAATTACTATCTTTCTGGTAGGATTAGATCTATGCAGTGTGGATTCGGGCAATGTATAAAATTTCCTACATTATCACATAAATTAATCTTATTGTGTTTTGCATTTCAATAACATTTTAATGACAGCGACACACATTAATCTTTATAGATTTGTCTGATAGGAAGCTAATGAATCCAGAGAGTTTTGGCCTTTAGCTACAACACAGGACACAGAAACAAAGTAAAGAAATCCTTACTGTTGATAGGAGCAGCAGTTAATGGAAACCTGCTATCAGTCTCCTCCTTCACAAGGAGCTGCTCTCCTTCCTGACGGGCCCCGGGTTCCTCCTGTTCCTCCTTTATGTGGAGGGGCTCTGACTCCTGCTGCTCCCCCTCAGGACTCTGTTCTTCAGGAGCCTCTTCTTTAACATCTGCAGCCAACACTGAAACACATTACATGCATTATGAACAACTAGATCTTTACAATGTTACAACCATGGGAAAGATTCAGTTTAGAGAAAAAGATTTGATCAGCAGTGTAGAGAAAACTGAACCTCAGAAACTGACAGTTTCACCCTAGAAATGATCACCGGTAACTTTGGTGTGATTCTGTTGTGGGAATTTAATTTATTTATTCCTTTTAAAACATTTAATAACGGCTAAGTTGGATAGTTAAATAAACACAAGAGATAAAATATGACAGTTAAACATTGATTTATAAGTATATTTGTTACATGAATATATATTTGTAGCTGATTAATTAAACAGTCGTTGAGTAAATGTCTTGTTATTGTTCTGTTGCATTTAATGAGTTTTAGTTTTATAATATTAGCTACGTTGTGGCCTGTTATTTATTGAAGCGAGTCACAATATTTAGGGTGTATTCTAAATGTTGGCAGTATTGGTCCTCCATACAGCAAGAAGAAAACATGCGACCCTCTTTCTAAACAAGATAAACCAAAAAGCGTTTTTCGGAGGAATTTTTCCAAGCAAGCAGACAAGAAAAACTTAATGCTGATGTTGCTACATGCTAAGCTAGCATTAGCTTTACTAAGCTACATGCTTAGCTAGCATTAACACCTCCTATGCTACATGCTAAGCTATCATTAGCGCCTCCTGTGCAGAGCTGCAGGTTTAGCCAGTTTTCTGGTGGAAACCCTGCAACGAGTTCTGATGAAGAGGAGGAATCCATCAGCTGCTGAAAACGGCTCCTAAACTTTAGCTCCATCCACACAGTTAGCATGAAGAAGGAAATCTCCAAACCTGATGGGTGCAGCAGAACTCTGGGCTGGAAAACATCCCCCATCATTGGTGTCTCCTCTGCTGCGTCCTGCCGCTCTTTGAGCTCCTGCTTCCCTCCAGTTTCTCCGCTGTGCCTCCAGCTGCTGGACTTCTTTCCAGACTTCATCACCTGCAGCAGCTGCTGCTCTCTTCCAGCCTCACCAACACTCACGCTTCTGGCCTCACAGCAAAACAAGAACAAAGAACCCGGAAGTGATCAGCGCGGCTGCTCTTTGGGAAAGAGGCGCATAAAACACGGCCGCCATCTTGGTGCGGTCATCCTGCAAACAGTACCAGGATGCCAGAGGCATATTCTCAGGATTTCTCATCAACTTGTTTGTAAAACGAAAGATAATTATGTCAAGATTGCCTCTTTGCTTTAATTTAATTATTGTTCTTGAAAATCTGATACAATAAATAATTTAGCTTGTTTTTGTAGTGTTTTGAGTTATTCTATTAGAATGGGTAAAATTGGACACTGATATTTTCATGTTGTGTCCCCAAAAGTATTGTTTCTATGTATATCTTATTACATTAGGGATATATTTGACTTTCAAAACTCTTTCATCTCAGCCATTAGTTTCCTTTTAGTTTTGATCATTATTTCCAGATGTTGTCACTCTAATAGGGTGTTTTCAGCTGACGTCACGCTCACGTGACTACTCAGCGCGTCCGCCATATTGGGTGGCAGTCGTTTCGCACCGTTGACCTGCATTGTATGACGCCTTAGGCAGTATTGGAAGTGAACAATGGGGAAAACGTGTTTAATGGTTGGTTGCACGGCCCGTGGAGGTGGAGATCAACGCTTTCTATCGCCTACCAGCCGTAATAGTGAATCAGTGTGAAAAAAAAAAAAACAGCTGTCTGAACAACGCTGTCACCTATGGCTGACACGGATATCCAGGTCCGATTTGGACGGTGTTAAGCTGGAATACGCCAGAGTCTGCGGTGCTCACTTTGTCACAGGTAATTAACTGTTAAGTATTTAAAACATATAAGAAGAATATATTAATAGGCTTGGGCGTTATGACTTATTACTTTCCACGGCTGTCGTGTTGACTGCCTCCGCCGCCTCTACTGCCTATTACTACCGCATACTGTACTCCCTCTCTCAGCCGTGTTTTAATTTGATTAATTTCACCTTAACTTGATTTCAACCATGGTAAACCGTTGCTGTATTGTGGGCTGTAACAGCGCAACACATGATCGCCATGGGAAAAACATAGAAACAGATTAATTTTCCACCGCTTTCCTGCCTGGAGGCGCAACCACGGAGAACAACTGTTAGCGATAACAAAGAGATCGTCGGCTCGCTTGGATCGCGGCTGTAAGTCGACCGAACATAACTTTCCACAGTATCCCGATGTCAATGAGAGTGTGTTCTAAACGTTTGAAACACATAGCAGCAAGTTAAAAGTACATTACATGCGCGAGTGGTTGTTAGCGCTAACGGTTAGCATGAGCCAGAGCCCGGCTGAGCGCAGCTTACCTTTGAACGAGTTACAGAGATAAAGAGATCGTCGGCTCGCTTGGATCGCGGCTGTAAGACCGAACATAACTTTCCACAGTATCCCGATGTCAATGAGAGTGTGTTCTAAACGTTTGAAACACATAGCAGCAAGTTAAAAGTACATTACATGCGCGAGTGGTTGTTAGCGCTAACGGTTAGCATGTGCTAACCCGTCTGTACGCAGCTTACCTTTGAACGAGTTGCTGTGTTCCCACTGTTTGCTGGCTTTATGATCTGCAGCTCCTACCGGCGCCAATACGGTAAATACAACTTAATTTTGCACTGGTCATTGTTCTGCTTAAATAATTAAAGCCGCGAGCGGCGTCGATCGGCCTTGCAGCCAAGCGCCTTCGCGCACCGCCCGCCCCCGGCGGGCGGTGCAACACATTTGCGTCGGATTGTTTACATTTTTACCATCTTATTAAAACTCACCCGTCCACGTATGATGGCGATTTCCTTGATGTACATAACCAGATGTGAACTGGTTGTGAGCCTCTAGATCCTTGTAAGCTCTCATTTCCTCAAGAGTGTGCAGAGGGTTTTCACCGAACACCAGGTAATGCACTATGTCGCCATGCTCTACATTTGGCCAATCATCTGGATTACGGCTTAACAAGGCACCGTGGAGGGCATACGGGTCCATATGGTCGATCACGGAACATTTCCTCAGATATACGTCCTTATCTGGTCGCTCTAGCGTGCTGGCGTACTTATCCATTCGCGATACGATAATACGTGTAAGACAACTAGAGATAAGGAAGTGTGCCACCCAATATGGCGGACCGGAAGTTGGCCAGTGACGTCAGTGAAAACACCCTATTCCTCAACCCTGTTATGGAACCTTTAAAGGCTCTCTGAATATTATCATAAAATAAATTGGGATATAAATCAACATTTTCACATAGATAAAATGTCCCCCATACTAATTCAATCATTTTAAACTGAAAGATGACATAAAATCACACATTTGTGTCCTCTTATTTCCTGAAATGTGACTAATCAGGGAAAGGTACAAATACTGCTGGACCCAATAAGTAGAACCGCTGTCAACACCTCTAGTACCGCTGCTGTAGCCTCCAGAACCACTAACCCGTCCACCATAAAAGAAGCTGAGCTGGGAGTGGAAGAGGAGCTGCTGGGCTGCAGAATCAGAATCAAGTTTAATCGCCAAGTAGGTTTGCACTTACAAGGAATTTGACTTGGTGTTGATGTTGCATACAAAAAATAAAAATACAATAAAATAAAAATAAAATGGATATATACACAGAAGCTATATACACAGTAAACTGTGCGTTAATGTAACGCAGAAGCTTGTAAGTCCTGAACGGGGGAGAGAGACAGTGTCCAGTGTCACAGGTGGCTCTTGGACTTGTTCATAAGGCCGGTAGGAGATGGGGAAAAAACTGTTCTTGTGGCGTGAGGTTTTGGTCCTGATGGACCGCAGCCTCCTGCCAGAGGGAAGTGACTGAAATAGTTTGTGACTGGGGTGCGAGGGATCAGCAACAATCTTCCTGCACGCCTCAGAGTCCTGGAGGCATACAGGTCCTGGAGAGATGGAAGATTGCAGCCAATCACCTTCTCTGCAGACCGGATGACACGCTGCAGTCTGCTCTGGTCCTTAGCGGTGGCACCAGCGTACCAGATGGTGATGGAGGAGGTGAGGATGGACTCAATGATGGAGGAGTAGAACTGCACCATCATTGTCCTTGGAAGGTTGAATTTCTTCAGCTGCCTTCTTCGGGAAGTACATCCTCTGCTGGGCTTTCTTGGTGAGGGAGTTGATGTTCAGCTCCCACTTTAGGTCCTGGGACATGATAGTCAAATCAAAAACTCAAACTGTGTTTTCACAGGTCCACCAACAAAGTCAATCAGATAACTGCAGTTGATCCAGAACGCTGCTGCCTGCATCCTCACTAAGACTAAGAAAATAGAGAACATTGACCCAGTTCTAAAGTCCTTACACTGGCTCCCTGTATCTCAGAAAATAGGCTTTAACATAAATGTGTTAGTTTATAAAATACCTGAAAGCATCTAAATACATCACGGACTTGTTACTCAGCGTGTAAACCCTAAGTGTAAGTCCTTCTGATTCAAACCTAATCCGGTAATTGGCTTGTACTTGTACAGCACTTTAACTAGTCCGACCCCAAAGCACTTTCCAACTTGTTGTAACAAGCTAATTTCCTATATTCTACCCATCGGGAACAAACTTCCAGAAGACTGTAAAAAGTGCTTAAAAGCCTGAGTTCTTTTAAATCAAGATTATAAACCCAGTTTCTTAGGATTGATTTTGATGGTTCTGGTTAAACTTTTAAGTGAAACATCATTAATTCACATTTGTAGTTCAATTGTTTATAAAATCATTAATATTTACTTAGTTTTTCTTTTCCTACATTTTATTCCAACTATTTGTGAATATTTTTATTTTCTTAAGTTTTAATCATGTAACTCATTTGCATTGTCCTTGTACGGAAATGTGCTATACAAATGAAATTGCCTCGTCTTTTATTGCATGGTTTTTCATGTGTCTGTGTAAATTAGATTTGCTGCAAAATTTTTGTTCACATAGATCACGACAGAAAGGCATCTGTCGTGTATGAATTCTCATGTGTCTGTTCAAAGCTGATTTTCGGCTAAATCTTTGTACACATAGATCACAACAGAAAGGCTTCTCTCCTGTATGGATTCTCACGTGTGTGTTTAAAGTTGATTTTTGGCTAAATCTTTGTCCACATAAATCACAACAGAAAGGTTTCTGTCCTGTATGGATTCTCATGTGTTTGTTTAAATGTGATTTTCGGCTAAATCTTTGTCCACATAGATCACAACAGAAAGGCTTCTGTCCTGTATGGATTCTCATGTGTGAGTTCAAAGTTCCTTTCTCGCTAAATCTTTGTCCACATAGATCACAACAGAAAGGCTTCTCTCCTGTATGGATTCTCATGTGTCTGTTTAAACTTCCTTTCTCACTAAATCTTTGTCCACATAGATCACAACAGAAAGGCTTCTGTCCTGTGTGGATTCTCATGTGTGTAATTACATGTGATTTTTGACTAAAGCTTTGTCCACATAGATCACAACAGAAAGGCTTCTCTCCTGTATGGATTCTCATGTGTCTGTTTAAAGCTCCTTTATCGCTAAATCTTTGCCCACATAGATCACAACAGAAAGGCTTCTCTCCTGTGTGAATTCTCATGTGTTTGTTTAAAGAGGATTTTTTAATAAATGTTTTGCCACAGTCTTTGCAACTAGGCTTCATTCCTGTGTGGCCTTTTCTACATGACTCCACATTTTTCTTCTCTGTAGAACATTTATTATATCCAGAGTCTGAAGTGTGTTTCAGCTCAGAGAGAGGGTGATCTACATCTCTGTCCTCTTCATCCTCCTCAGTGTCTTCAGCCTCTGAAGAAATGGAAGCATCTCCACGATCTTGTATCCTGATGGACTCTTTCCCATCATTCTCTTCTGGAAGCTCTCTGCCTTTAATCTGGTCTGGATAAACCTGTGAGAGCAGCAGAGACCGTTCATCATCCAGACTCTTTATGGGAGGAGCAGAGACTGGAAACCTGATGGCATTATTCACCTCCTTCCCATTGAGCTGCTCTCCTGGCAGACTGATGTAGACTCCCTTCTGTTCCTCCTTTATGTGGGGGGGCTTTGGGTCATGCAAGTCATCAGGAGGTCTGTGCTCTAAAGAAGCTTCTTCTTTAACAATCAGCTTCTGCTTAACATCTGCAGGAAACATTGAAACACATTCACATTAGATAGTATTTGAATCTCAGCTAGAACTGCGGCTCATTTTAATTAAGATATATTTAGGTAATTTAGTTAGAACAAATTCTTTGACAGAACATGTAGAACAGTAAAACACAAAAATATTACATAACCCCTTCAAAAACTCATTTCTTTGTAGAGCTACCTTTTTCACCTTAAAGTGCTGATGACCAATATTGACCTTTTCAGCCATGCTTTTAAAACAAAATGTTAGACACATTAGGCACATTGGACAAAGCCGTTGTGCCTATGTGCCACACATAGGCACAACGGAATATAAGGCGCATTAAAAATTCTTCAAAACTCTGCCCCTTCACGTACACAAGTCTCTAAAGTCAGGCAGACTACTGAAGGGTTTAATCAAGTACCGTAATGCTCCCAATATCCATTGAGTGGAACGGCTTTGTTGCTAACCAAAGTTGTACTTTGGTTAGCAACACATTTAACTTTAAATACACATTTAACAGATTTTTTAGCACATTGTACCACATCAGATCAGTCAGTAATCATAACTTTAATCACATATAAGGTGCAACATGATTTTTTTTTAGAAAATTTAGAACTTTAGGCATCCATTATAATACGAAAAATATGGTAACAGAATAAGATAATATTTTGGACTAAGCTCACCGGTGGATTGTGATTTTTTTAGAATAGACTTGCTGGTAACACATGTGGTCCCTGGGGCTACTTGGTGCCCATGGGCACCATGTTAGTGCAAAGAGACGCAATTTTATTTAAATGTAGAAGTTCTGAGTATTCCCCCACAACATGACTACAGTGTTTTTATATAATTTTCTGATTAATTCCTTCTAAAAACTCACCAAATGACATGGAAATGTTTTATTTTATTGAGATTTTTTGCAGCACTGTAGGAGTGGTCATAGAGCCACTGTTCAGTCTGAAGTAAATAAAATTTTGCTCAATAACTGTACACCGAAGAAAAATAGAAAGCCCCTTTTAGTTTGTTCCTGCAGCCAGGTCTGAGCACATTCAATGAGTGACTGGGACTGTCTGTGAAAGTTTTATCCATCGTCAAGCATACCAATCGCCTGCCTTTCATGTGACAAATTCCTACATTTCTCACACTTTCTGCCATTGGCATGAATTCAATTCAATTTTATTTATATAGCGCCAATTCTTGAAACACGTCATCTCAAGGCACTTTACAAAGTCAAATTCAATCATATTATATAGATTAGGTCAGATTATACAGATCATGTCTCAAAAATGTCCTATATAAGGGAACCCAGTTGATTGCATCAAAGTCCTGACAAGCAGCATTCACTCCTGGAGAAGTGTAGAGCCACAGGGAGAGTCGTCTGCATTGTCCGGAACGTTTGTGTACCGACCAGAGCGGCGGAGGGATACGACACACTTAGAAAGTATGCTCGCTGTTGTGAATCCCACTTTATGCAACTTTGGTTTTATTTTTTCTAAAGTCACTTGTATATTTCATGAGTTGTGGGGTGGCAGTTTTTGGGCTTGTTTCTGAAAGTGAAGTCGATTGTTTGGGCTCTAAACTAAGTGACGTCGAAATATCCCTCCGCCTCATAACGCGCTGCAGCTCATCATGACAGCAGCAGAGAGTAAACTCAGAAAGAGCCGCTCTGCTCGTATTTTCTGCAGTTTACGGTGCAATAACTGATGATAACTGCTGAAGGTAGATTAGGCGGTGCAGATCACCATTGTGAGCAGAGATTGGTTCTAAAGATGAGTTTTATACTCATCTTTTAACATTGCAGAACCCAACCCATAAACCATACTTTAATGCTTATTTGTTGTCTTTTTATGTCTCTCAAATGTAAACCTAGTATTAATTTAAATTTAAATGCTTAAAACCATGTGATATATTAAAGAATTATTTTTGCTCTTTAACAATGTATTATGGGAAAACCTGCTCAGTTTTATAACTTTTAATATTATGGGAAGACTGGTCAGTTAAATAAATAAGAGAGAGGACTGGCCAGTTCACACATTGATTATTGCTGTTGTGGTGTTCGCACCTGAGTTCACATGAAACTAAGATAACTTGTTTTAACTTGTGGTGGGAACTTGTGACAATGTGTTGTGGGAAAGACTGATCTTGTATTCCTTATTTTGCTTATATTGTGCTTTATTATCTGAGTTTGCAATATTATTTTGCTTCACACACTGCTGAGATGCTGGGAACAGTTTCTGTTTGGGAAACATGTTTTGGGAAGCAGGGCAGCTGTGGAGGGAGAGATGGCCACTCTCGCTCCAAATCTGACTCTTTGTTTACAACTATATAAAGAGGAGACTGCCCTCAGCCCGGTGAGTCTGCCGTGAGTTTGTGTGTGGAATACCGGCATCGTGAACGCTGATCTTAACCTAGGACTGAGGGCTCCCAGTTCATGTCAATGGTAAGAGCTGATTCTGAGAATCTGTTGAGCGTCACGTCTGTTTGAAAGCTTGTTGCTTTAATGCTTGCTACTTTGCGTGTGTGAAGAGCTAATTGTTTTGATGTGCTGTATTCTGTGGGGAATAATAATAAATGTGTGCCTTATATTCTAACAGAAACAGTGTTTGAGTCCTTATTTGTGTTTGCCGATCTCTCCCGATCTTGAAATAAACATTTCATAAAACATTTTGGCGTTGTCGGCAGGATTGGAGGAGAGACTACAATACACAAATATGTTTAGAAATATGTTTAAAAGGAGAAATAAGAACTCTGATGAGAAAATTCAGAGGGAAGAGGTAGTTCCCGGATGGGAGCTTCCTAATTCTAAGCAGATAGCGCTGTGTTTGCGCGATGGTGGGGGCAGACCAGAGCCGTGGAGCAGCCCGCTGGAGGCAGCGGGACCCGAAGAATTATTGAAAGTGCTGCAGAAAATTGAGGTGCAAAAAAAGGCTCCGGTGGACGGATTACAGAGGCGTTTGTGGATTTGTGCCACGACATGGAAGCAGCAGTATGAAGCTGGCCAACAATTAAAAACTCAGCAGTTAAAAGACAGACAGGCAATGACTGAGCTGCAGTCTGCTGAGTCGCTGTATCGGCAGCATGTGCAAATGCTGACTAATCAGCTGGAACAGATGACCAGTGTTGCAGAAAAAGCTGTGGCCCAGGTGTCTGTGTTAACAAGGAAAAAACAGGGGAAAAAACCCCCGCCGTTTTCCTCTGAAAAAAGTCCGTTCGTTTGTAACTGGATTGGGGTCTGGGTGGGATCCCGAAAGCTGGGACGGTAATATGTGGGACGATGAGGAGGACAGTGATTCTGGAGGTCCTCCAGATCCACGTCCTTTCCCTCCATTGGGGGTTAAACCCGTCGTCCGAAGGAGAAGAGAGCAGCAGCATATACCCGCAGCCTTCCGGCAGCGGCTAGATTCTCAAGGTAATGAGGTAATTGATGTAAATGCTAATTATAGGCAAGAAGCGAGAAATTTGGGGGATCAGGCGAGATCATTGTTTGACGTGTGGTCTGAGGCAGAACGAGCAACGTGTCCCAATGTATCTGATTGGCCCGAAATCTCTGGACCATGGTTAACATTAAAGGAGTGTGTGCATTGGCTGACGAGGCTGTGTGTGCGTGATCTGTTACCAGTGGGGATGGTGGCTGGATATCAGCAAGTGGCTGTTCCGAAGGTGGTGAGAGATCAGTTGATTAAAACTGCCCCACAGCATTATCGGGCAGCTATGCTTACTGTGATGCTGGGAGCTCCAGATGCCCCGATGGAAACCATTAAGGCTCGAATCATGGAGCTGGGGAATCTGGGAGAATGGGGCAAGCAGGAGGAATGCAGACCACGAGTTCAACAAACTCCGGTCCGCAGGCCGCAAAGGGAGCGGGGGAGAAATGAACAGGTTTCACCACGCAACATGTTGTGGAAGGCACTGATTAATGCTGGGGTGCCTGCTTCAGAGATACACGCATTACCTACTGATGAGTTGAGACAGATGTGTCAAAGGAGAGGCTTAAAAGTTAACTGTGCAGGATTTGGTGCTGAGCTGGACCCATTAAATTATTTGATTCAGCTGTTGCTAGAGACAATTCATCCCACACCATCGGATCCACCTGCTGAAGAATCTGAGTCTGTTGTGCGCAGAAAACCTGCTAAAGTGGTTGAGATTGAGGTGTCAGACTCTGAGGAATCCTCGGGCAAAGAGGTGAAAGTAAGGAGAGTGAGAAAAAGGAAAAGAAAGAACAAAGATAGAAGGAGGAGCAACATGTACCCTGATCTGACGGATGTGATGGAGTTTAACTAGGATGAAGGCCGAGCCGCGCCAATTCGGATCACAAATTGGTCAATTGATGATATAAGAACGACATATCGAATTGATTTATCAGATTCCATATTATCCGCAGGCTGCTGGGCTGATTGAGAGGATGAATGGATTGTTGAAAGAATCATTCAAAAAATGTCTGATAATCATGACTTAACAGATTGGAAGCCTAAATTGATGCAAGCATTGGCCCGATTGAATAATAGGCCAATTGCTGCAGGGGCAGTCTTACTGTCTCTGCATTTGACAAACTGAGAAACCGCTCAGGATTATATGTGTGAATAAGAGAGTAAAAATAAATGAACAATAAAACTTGTGATTTTATCTGAATGGAAAATGTATTAATGTATATGTAAATGCTTAGTACAGGAGTTAAAAATATTTCAGCATGAAATTCACCTACATTTATTTACACATTTGTTTATACATTGTGTAAACATTAGGCATTTTATGGCACAAGGATGTGGTCATTCCAATTCTGAGAAGGGCCTGAAAAAGAAAATTTTATCTGGGAAGAAGCACAGCAAAGAGCATTAGATTTGGCTAAGAAAGCCACACAACAAGCTGTGTCAAAGGGAAAGATGATGTGCGGGCCTGTGGAGTTGCAGGCCTCTGCTGTTAATGACGATACAAGCTGAAGTGATTGATGAGGATTATCAAGGAGAAAATCCCTGGTAATTGAGAAAGGAGAAAAATAGCACAACTGCTAGTGAAACCCTGTGGAATGACAGAGGTTCAAGAAATTGATGCCCCCACTAACATAAGATAAGATAGCCTTTATTGATCTCACAATGGAGAAATTCACTCGTCACATCGGCTCATACAAGAAGGTGCAGAGTAGGGAAGGTGCATTCAGTTATATACAGTGGATCTTCATATATACAATGGATCAAAAAGAATACCAAAAAAAATACAAAAAAGGAAATAGGAATGGGCATATGATGTCTCATTTACATTCTTGGTGGTCTATATATATATATATATATATATATATATATATATATATATATATATATATATATATATATATATATATATATTGTTCTGTCTTTTGTTAAGACAGTAAGAAATTCATACCATGAATAAATTACATAAATAAGATATAAAATAAGTTCATAGTTAAAAATTAGTTTGAAGAAATCCAGGGTAAAAACCGTTATAACAGTTTGTGGTTTACATTTAATCCGAGTGAGACATCTCTTCTCTGTTAAATGTGTTTGTTATTTATGTGAGGTAGTGAGTGCTCTCACTTTGACAAAATCTTTGACGTATTTTTTCTCTGGGATAACGTGCTCATGAAACTGCTCGTGTTGGATTGTAGATTTGTTCTTCGCGCTTCTGCTTTGGGAGACATTCGTCTTTGTAAGTATTGCTTTGCTCTGAAAGCACTTAAACATGGTTGGAAGTACTTTGTAAAAGACTAAAAAACAAATGTCTCATTGTCATAGTTGTGCTAAAGCTAAGCTATTGGTCAATTACTCTTTTCTCTTCTGTATATTTCAGTTACAAAATAAATTAAGAAATATTCAACCGGATTGGTGAATAAAGGTTCTTCCGAGAACACAAGAAAAGAAAGCCTTGTGTGGGGAACTTTTTTCTTTAATTGTTCGCTGGCTGTCTAGCAGCACATAGGCACGTGGTGAGGACAGCACATATATATATATATATATATATATATATATATATATATATATATATATATATATATATATATATATATGGTTGTGCGACACGCTTTCCGCGGACCGAGTCGCGGAGCGGAGCGGAGGGGGGGGGGGGGGGTGGACGACAAGTTTTAGGCGGCCCGACCCGCGGGGGGGGGGGGGGGGGGGGGGGGGGGGGGTACGACACGTTTTCTTTCCGCGGACCGACTCGGGGAGCGGGGGGTATCCAAGGGTTTTTTCCCTGCCATTCACGCACGCGCTTGTTGACGTCACACTTTTTTTTTTTTTTTTTTTTTTTTGGGAACGTTGGCGTGGCGGGGGCGCTATCCCCCGCCACGCCCAGCGCTATCTTGGCCGCCACGCCAAGATAGCGCTGCGGGAAACCCTGATGTTCATACTTTCACTGTGTTATTCATTGTTTGTACTGCCATTTTTTAAACTTTTCGTTGCGTTCGCCTGTCTGCTAAGCTCAAAACAACCGCGCCTGGCTTGACGGAGAAACCAGAACAGCTGAGCATCTTTACGACGGTGCACTTTTTTTTCGCCCTCCGGGGAGAGCCTCGCTGGAAAATCAACCCCGGTTGCATAGTATACCTTTAAAGGCAGTAGATATCTGATCATGGTGTTTCTACCTGGAATATAGATGTCTTCTTTCCATTTTCTGACACATGCCTTTCTCCAGCTGTCAATGGATGAGAGGTGGGTTCACCCTGGACAGGTTGCCAGTCTATCGCAGGGCAACACAGTGACAGAGGACAAACAACCATTTACGCACACACTTACACCTAAGGACAATGTAGACAGAACAATTATCCTAACGGTCATGTTTTTGGACTGTGGGAGGAAGCCAAAGTACCTGGAGAGAATCCACGCACCCACATGGAGAACATGCAGACTCCCTCCAGGGTCAGACTTGAACCCATGACCTTCTTGCTGCAAGGCAGCAGTGCTACCCATTTTATTTACAGATGACTCAGCAAGGAGGAGGCAGTATTTTTAAATACAGATTTACTGTAGTAAATTCTATTAAATGAAGACACAGAACACGACTCAGACTAAGTCCTCAAAAGATAGGGAGCATGTTGCTGTTCCAAAGAAAAAAAGTAATATGCAAGATTTGACATGGCATGGGAACGCCACAGTGATTATGCAGGAGCTGTAACAACATGGAGTCATTGATGAGGGCGATGGAAGCTCAACAGCAGGTTAATTCGTTACAATATTTTAAGTTTGTTCCGTTTCAAAGTGAGGAAACAAGGACAGGGCTTGTCTCAGGGCTGTGAGCAGAGTCCTGAGCGGCTGAAGTCATTCTTCCAGCTGCTGCGTAAACATCAGTCTGGTAGCTCGTAAGGCGGCTCTTAGTTTGTTAGCTGGTTAATGACAGGAGCTTGTTTACATGCCCAACTTTCCCTGATTGGATTGAAACGTGTTCGGATTAAAAGGAAAGAAAGTATTCTGAAAGCACCGTTTATATGGGCTTAAAATCATAATTTCATCATGACGTGTTCATTGCACCAAGATTTATTCATAGTAGAAACTCTCTGACGTTAGCAGAGTGGTTGAATTTCCATAAAACAACCGCAGAAGTTCTATACTTCTTCATGCAGGAAAAAAACAACAATAAAGATGAGTTCAAACTTTCAGGATGAAAGCTGAAGACGTCTCCCTCTGCTGCTGTTCCTGCATCCGTCTTTAAGGCTCCAAGCCCACTTCCTGCTGCTGGTGGTTCTGCCCGTACGCTCTGTGTTCCCTCATCATGTTCAGGTTCCTCTAGTTGGGTCAACTAACCTCCTTCACTCTGCTGAAGACTAACAAAACTCAGTTTTTACCTGTTTTATTTTCTATGATGAAATGTGACTCTGCATGCCATGCTGGCCTTTAAATGTTTAATTCTGAGGTTCTGGACTAGTCCAAAAAGAAAACCTATTTCTATTTATGTAAACATGAAGTAATATACTGAGGAAAAATAAAGTCTTTTTCTGTAAGAACCAGGCTCCTGGTGGTTTGAAGAGCTTCAGTGGCTTCATGAAGCAGAGCCGTGTGAGGAGACTCTGCAGGTGATGATCTGTGGAGCAGAACCAAGAGCCTTCAGACCAACAAACCACCTCCTGATCAGCCCTCTTCCTCAGCTGGAGCTTCAGCTTCTGGCTCGTTCCTGGATTTTTTTTTTTTTAACCAAAATCTGTGATTTTTATGGGACAAATGTCGCCCGAAAACCCTTTCTGGTGTGATGAGCAGTGGCTCAGAGGAGTAAGAAGTGAGCTACAGAGTCACAGGTTGCAGGTTCACCTCCTGGACTAGACCACTTTTACCTCCACTTTCCCTCTATTGGAAGCAAAAAGCAGCAAGATGCTCTCTGGAGTTGAACCTGCAACCTTTAGGTAACAGTAAGCCAACCAGCATGTCTTCTTACTCCCTGAGCTACTCACTCATCTAACAAAATATTCACGTTTCTCGTATTTGACTTAAATTTCGGGGTGTTTCTGCAAAAAGAGGCGTCGACATCCCAGAAAGGGGCGTCGACATCCCAAACCTTCGTCTCCTCCTGGAAAACAGCCCAGCAGGTCCGACCAGAACTCTGAGCAGCTGGGTTCTGCTCCACAGCTTCTGCTCTGGCTTCACTTCAGAAGACAGTTTTTTCTCAGAACATGAAAGACTGGGAGATCATTTCTCCCAGTCTGTCCTCACATGCTGTAAATGATCCATGTTTTAAAATGATCAGTTTAACTCTTAAAATCTTTCCATCCAGTACATTGAGTTTGAAGCCTGGGAAGGTCCAACACCGCCTGGAGCTCTGATTCTGGTCCAGTTCATGAAATACAGATAAAATAGGTGGATATTTGCTAAACATTGAAGAGCTATTCACCTGGTGAGGAAACAGACGTGTTGAAGAGGAATAAAAGTCTAATTTAAATCAAGTTACAATAGTTATGCATTTAAAAAAGGTAAACTTTGAATTGCACTAAAACAAGGGTTCTGAAACTTTTCAGATAACAACAGATAGATAGATAGATGCTCTAAAATATACAACAGGTCCAGTTTTTTATATATTTATATCAACTTAATGCAAATATAAAATAAAGTCCTGGAAGCCAGAAAACTTTTAAAAGTGTTTATCTCTAGCTAAAATAATAATAATAATAGTAGTAGTAGTAGTTGTAATAATAATAATAATGAAACTAAAAGACATGCAGTTAGTTTCCATTGTTTTATTAGATTTTTCTCCAGTGTACATAAATATATGTCACTGAGGCGTGGCTCCATAAATACACATGAAGAAGAAGAAGCAGAACAAGGAGGGGCGGGAGATTTGAAGGAAACAAGTTGGACAAAGCAGATAGCAACCAGCTGTACCGTGAGTGTAGCAATGGGCCATAGTTCTGATGGTGATGAGTATGATGAATGGACTTCCGATATGGAGATAAGTCAAACCAAAATGGCAAGAAAGAAATCTTGGTCGGAAGTGAGTAGTGAAGAACAAAATAGCACAAGGAAAAATGCTAAAAAGATTAAAGCTAAAGCAGATGATAGCCGTAGTTACGAGGAAAGAAAACAGGAAGAATGGAAAGCTATAATTACACTTAGCAGCGAGAAGGGACATTTTCATCCAGTTCAAATCACTAAAGCAATAGAAAAGGAAATAGGAATGATTAAATATGCTAAACTGTTAAATAATAGAAGAATCTTGATTTCAGCAGTAAGTAAAAAACAGCAAGAAATGATATTAAAAATGAAAGATCTCGGGGGAGAAAAAATTAAAGTTCACATACCAGGAATGGGCAGCTACATTAAGAGGAGTAATTTTCAAATGTCCCTTTAGAAATTTCTATGGAAGAACTGAAGAAAGAAGTAAAAGGTGGGAAAGTAATAGAGGCAAAAAGACTCCAAACAAATAGAGGTGGCAGTAAAACAGATAGCTTGTCTGTGTTGCTGGTGTTTGAAAAAACAATGCCTCCAGAAGTGAAAATTGGATGGATAAATTATAAAGTTAGGGAATATATTCCTCTACCTTTAAGATGTTTTAAATGTCAGAGGATGGGACACACAGTGCAACAGTGTAAATGGAGGCAAAGATGTGCAAAATGTGGGGGAGAACATGAGTATGGTAAATGTAATAAGGATGCTAAATTAAAATGCTGTAATTGTGGGGGAGAGCATAGTGCTGCTTACGGTGGATGTGAGGTTCAGAAAAAAGCAAAAGAAGTACAGAAATATAAAATCTTAAACAAAGTGTCATATGCAGAGGCTGTACGAAATGTTGGTGCTATGGAACAAAACAGATTAACAGAATGTCAATTAAATGATGGTACGAGACAGGAAGGACTTCCACAGAGAATACTTACAAGAAGAGTTCAACCAGAAAGAACTCAGATTTCACAGCAGACATGTAGCCATAAGTGTATAGTGGAAGAAAATTCAATGATTGTAGAAAAGAAGGGCTTTATAGCTTTCATATGCAAAGTCATCAATGTTACATCCAGGCAACAAAGAAAAAGTGATAGAATCAAAACAGTGGTAGAAGCTGCCATAGAGTTTCTAGATATCAAAGATATTAAAGCTGAAGATATTCATGAAATGTTAAGTATCAATAATGATGGAGGGTCTCAAAGTATTAATTAAAATTATAATGGTACTCCATTTCTTACAATGGAATGCCAGAAGTTTGATAGCAAATGGACAAGAACTTAAAAAATATGTAACAGATTCCAAAGTTAAACCAGATGTTATTTGTGTACAAGAAACATGGCTAAAACCTCATCTTGATTTTATTATACCTGGATATGAATCAGTTAGATTAGATAGAGATGGTAAGCAGGGTGGGGGATGTGCAACATTTGTAAGGGAAGAAATACCATTTCGAAGAATAGTAAATTCAATAGAAATAGAATGTGTAATAATAGAAATATATAAAGCAGATAAAAAATTAATGATAATTAATCTATATAATCCTTGTAAACCATTAAAATTAGAAACATTAGAAAACGTAAGAATAGGGAATGGGAAAGAAATATGGTGTGGAGATTTTAATGCACATAATAGTCTTTGGGGAAGTAAGCATACTGATAGTAATGGAGAAGTGGTGGAAGATTTAATGGATGTTAGAAAACTAGTATGTATAAATAATGGAAAAGGGACTAGAATAGATATCCATTCTAACATGGTTACATGTATTGATCTTACCATGGTATCAGATAGTCTGGCAAATTCATGTGAGTGGAATGTTGAGGAAAACACAAGTATAGGAAGTGATCATTATCCAATAATATTTTCAGTTAATGTTAAAATAGATATACAAGAAAGGCCTATTCATAAGAAATGGATGTTTGAAAAAGCAGATTGGGAAAAATTTAAAGAAATATGTAACAAATCAGTAGAATCAATTTCAATGAAGGAAGATATTGAGGAATGTTATTCTGAGATCACCCAGATAATTTTAAACGCAGCGTTAAAGAGTATACCTTATAAATCAGTGGGGAGAAAGAAAAAAACAATACCTTGGTGGAATGATGAATGTACAAAAGCAATAAAAGAGCGTAATAAAGCATTTAGAATGTTAAAGAAAACTCTGAGTCAAGAAATGTGATTAATTATCAGAGGGAAAGAGCAAAAGTTCGTAGAGTTATAAAGAACAGTAAGAGAAATACATGGAAAAGTTATTGTTCTACAATAGGAGGTGAAGTTAAAATAGGAGAGGTTTGGTCAATGTTAAAGAAAATGAGTGGGACTAAAGTATTTGTTAAAATACCAGTATTAGAGGATGATGGAGTAATTGCAATAACAGATAAGGAAAAAGCTAATGCACTGGGAAAGAAGTTTGCTAGTGTGCATAATGGGGACCATTTAGATAATAAGCATAGACAGCATATGGAGAAGATCCTAGTAGAAAATAGAGATATATTTATTCACAAAGAAAGTGAGGAAAATGCATTAGATGCAGATATAAATATGAATGAGTTAAAAATTGTATTAAAGGGTATCAGAAATAGCGCAACAGGAGAAGATAAGTTAAGTTATATGATGTTTCAGAAATTACCTGAGAAAGCATTTGAGCTTATATTACAATTATTTAATAAAATTTGGAGAGAAGGTAAAATGCCAAAAAGATGGAAAAGTGCATTAATATTGCCTTTTAATAAGCCTGGGAAAAATCCTAATCAAGTTGGAAATTATAGACCTATTGCCCTAACATCACATTTATGTAAATGGATGGAAAAAAATATTAGTAAGAAGACTAAATTATACTCTTGAGAAAAAAGGAATATATGCACCATATCAAAGTGGATTTAGAAAAGGTCGTTCTACTATGGATGCTGTGGTGAAAGTAAGTAATGAGATGGAAAAAGCATTTAAAATGAAAGAAATAATGAATATTGTGTTCTTAGATATAGAAAAGGCTTATGATTCAATGTGGCGGGAAGGATTATTAATTAAATTAAATATGATAGGAATTAGGGGTAGATTTTATAATTGGGTTCTAAATTTTCTAACAGAAAGAAGAATCATAGTTAAAGTAGGAGCTGAAATTTCAGAACAATTTGAAATAAATAATGGAATTCCGCAAGGAAGTGTTATTAGTCCAGTATTATTTAATATAATGATTAATGATATTTTTATGAAACTAGATAGAAGGATTGGATCAGCTTTATATGCGGATGATGGGGCCATATGGACAAGAGGAAGAGAATCCAAAATAGTAAGAAATAGAATCAAGGAGGCAATAGGAGAAATTGAAAAATGGTCATATAGATGGGGCTTTAAGCTTTCGACAAGTAAATGTTGTAATATGATATGTACAAAAAAGAAAAAGATAAATGAACAGAATTTGGAATTATATGGTCACAAAATGGAGACAGTAAGTAATTTTAAATATCTGGGTATATGGCTAGATCAAAAAGGAACATGGAGAACACATATAGAAAAAATAGAGACGAAATGTAAGAAAATCATAAATCTCATGAGAGCAGTAGCAGGAAAAGATTGGGGAGCAAGTAAACAATCATTGGTGCATATTTATAGGGCTTTAATGAGATCAACAATAGACTATGGGTGTTATATATATGGAGCAGCAGCTAAAACAAATTTAATGAAAATAGAAAGAGTAATTAATAAAGCAATGAGAATTTGTACTGGTGCAATAAGATCAACACCAACTAAAGCAATGCAGGTAGAGTTAGGAGAAGTGCCTTTAGATTTAAGAAAAGATCAGCTCATGCTTACATACTGGTGTCGGTTATATGGATGTGGAAATGAAAATATAGCAAAAAGTGTTATAAAAGAGTCTTGGGAATATAATTCTTTTAAAGGTAAAGGTTTTGGATGGATAATAAAAGATAAATCAGAAGAATATAAAATAAGAAATATATGGTTTAACTCACCTAGACCTATAAGTAATATCCCTATTTGGTTATTTCCAAATGTTGAGGTAGATTTTTATATAATGGAATTAAAAAAAGAGTGGGTAAACAGAAGGAGAGGTCAAATGGCAAATCATTATATAAGAACTAAATATTATAGCTATTTAGATATATATACAGATGGATCTAAAGATGATAAAGGAAAAGTAGGTATAGGAATATATATTCCAATGATGAATGTAAGCATCGGTAGGAGATTACCTGATCAGATGTCAGTATATACAGCAGAAATGATGGCAATAATTATAGGATTACAATGGATAGAGGAAGTAAAACCTGATAGAGTAGTTTGTTGTGTTGATTCTTTGGCAGCACTTTACAGTATACAAAATATGAAATCAGAAAGAGAAGATTTATTATTAGAAATACATCAAAGTTTGTTCAGAATACAAAAAATGTATATAAATATAAAGTTTTGTTGGGTTCCAGCCCATGTAGGAATAAATGGAAATGAAAGAGCAGACCAAATAGCTAAAAAATCAATTAGAACAAATAATATTATAAATATACCGTATGGGAAAGGAGAAGCTAAGGCAATAATTAAAAAGAAATTAAGGAAAAATGGCAGGATAGATGGAAAATGGATAAAAGTGGAAGAAATTATTATATGATACAGAAATCTATTAATGCCAAGGGTGTGACAAGGAAAAATCGAAGAGAGGAGACTATGTTAACTAGATTAAGATTTGATCATACTGGGTTAAATAAAACATTATTTTTATTAAAGAAAGTGAAACAGATGAATGTATAGAATGTAAAGTAATAGAAAATGTAGAACATATTTTATTATATTGTAGGAAATATGATAAAGAAAGGATAGAATTAAAACAAAAGACAAGACAAATTGGAAGGGAATGGAATTTGAAAGGATTAATAGGAACAACAGGAGAGGGGATAAAGGAAATGCAGAAAACTGTTATTAAATATCTTAAGAATACAGGATTATATTATAAGATTTAAAGGTATATGTATATATGGATGTATGTATATTTTGTATGTATATATGTATATGTATAGATAGATAAATATATAGATATATATGGATATATAGATATATAGAAATATGGATATGGGAATATGGATAGAGATATATAGGTATATAGAAGAATAGATATAGATGTGTAGAAATATGGATATAAATGTATATAAATATAGAAATATGGATATAGATATAAATAATCATCAAATTGATATGGCCCATGCTACATACTCCGGTACAGTAGGTGGCGGTATGCACCTAAAAGATAAGGTTGCAATCTGCCATTAAACAAAAAGAAGAAGAAGAAGAAGAAGCAGAACAAACACGGTCCATTCAGAAAGCTGCAGCAACACAAACAGAACATCACACGACTCAAGGAGCTGCAGCTCAGAGCCGCTCTCATCGTCCGTGGCCTCCTGCTGCAGCGCTGTGCTTTATCACCAACAACCCATGGAGAGGTTGGTTCTGACCCGAGGACTGGAACGCTGCACAGCTTGTTCTTCTGGCTTTGGGAACCCAGACAAAGAGGAACACAGGAGAACGTCTGCAGGGCTCTTCAGAAACAACCCAAGGTAAAAACTATCTGAGTCTCGGGGTCCTGAGAGGAACCAGCCCCCCCACACTGTATCCAGCCTGTGTGGTTACTGGGTCCCAGTCACCAAAACATGCAGACATCTCACTGATTCTCTGCTGGTGTCCTCATTTCCCAGTGAAGCAACTAAAGAGTCCCCAGGTTTTAGTCCTGCTGACTTAGTGTTTGGACATTCACCTGCTGGTCCACTTAAAGCCCTGAAAGAGGAAGTTTTAATTCTGACTACTGGATCAAATCAAAGGGTTGCTCCATGTGCTTCCTCCATCCAGACCAGGGCAGGTCAAAGGTCAGACTGTCAAACAGGAAGTAAAGGCCTCCACTTCCTTTTATAGGGCGGGGCAAAGCAGGCTCTAGTAGCAGGGCTGGATTTCTGGGTAACTGAGGCCAGAACACGTCTCTACAGTCTGTCTGTCCAACTGATCCATGAAGAAACTGAAGCTGACATCAGGGGACACCAGAATCACAGCTTTGTCATCAGAACCTTCACAGTGGAGCAGCTGCTCTTTAGACCAGGGTCTCAGGAGAAACCTGTCTCTGATGGTTTTACTCTGAATGGAGATCAAGAAATGTTGGCTTTTGTTCTTCATTTGGTTGTCTGAGAACTTTACACTTTGAAACCATCATGTCCAACAATTTATCAGCAACCAGAACTTAACAGAACCATTTCAGCTTAACTTTGGTTTCATGTTGTAGTGACCATCCAACAGGTCAACACTCGTTTCAAGCTTTTTATTGTTGCTTTTCCTTGTTAGCTTGTTAGTCTTCAGGAGCCTTCAGAGAAATGAGCCTACAGACCACACAGAATATTTCTACAGACTGAGCTGTTTGATCACACAGCTGAAACACTTTCCCTCTATGACCAGTCTTTGTTTTCACTAAGTCACTTCACAGCGTTAGAGTTTAAGTAATCTGAGCTAAACAAGTGTAAAGTTGCAGGAGGTCTCAAATTTAGTGTACATTATTTTACACATTTTATCAGGAGAAACATGAATGAATAATGTTAATCTAAACAGACTCTGCAGCCTGTGGAGGAAAATAAAGAAGGTGCTTAAAGTCTGTGCAGGGTCCCAACTCAGTTACTGTCTGCAACAACTACCCCGTCCACTAGAGGGAGCACTGATACTTCCACCAGCTCTGCTTCAATGTTTAAAGGCATACTATGCAACATTTTTCAGTTAATTAATGTGTTCCATACCGTTTTGGATGATTAAATGAGTCATTTCAGGTCGAACAAAGGTTTTCTTGGCCGCCCTGGTGGTCTGTAGGGGGAAATGCCGTACTTGCAATAGACCAGTTCATTGTTATTGTTTTGATGCGGGTTTTTCGCGCATGTGCACCGGACTGGTTGGCAAAAGGCGAACACAAAGGCGGAAGCAAACAGAGACACTGATGAGTTCTCCACGTATTTTTCTTCTTTAGATAACGTATCACAAGATCGTTTGACCAAGTGTTCCGTACCGCGACACAGCTGCCTTATAAACACGCAGGCCAGTACAGACAAGAGAGCACGAAAGCCCCTGAAACCACTGGACGGCTACAATTATTTTATATCAGGAAAAAGGCTCCAGCAACGCCCGCGGCGCCATGAGGGATTAAGCGGGTCAGAAAATGGATGGATGGATGTTCAGACATGTTTGTGCAACAGCAGAAAGCAGAGAGGAAGACCCGCCCGGTAGGTTAAAAAAAAACATTGTTCACTACGGATTATTTTGGTGTTTTTGTCTTGTTAAAATGGGTGGGGGTGTCGGCGACATTGCAGCGTAAACACAGAAGTACTAGCGCCCGTGAACGGGGGCGTAATGGAGCGGCTGCTGCTCCAGACAGCCGGAGAAGCCGCTGCTACAGCAGCGGCAGCAACAGCCGCTTCTCCGGCCCATGTAGCGATCGCCACCTCCCCTCCGCCGCTATTTAAGTAGAACAATGACTAGAGCAGAATTAAGTTGTATTTACCGGAGATGAAGTGTAGACTGCAAATTCTCTCGTAGTATGATGGCTCCCCCAGTCCATTGGGGGAGCCATCATATACAGTGTCTGCCTGCGCTCTTTTCATTGAAAATATCCATTTCTTTCTTCGTTCTTCGTCCTTCCTCCTTCGGTAAACGACAGAAACGTACATCCAACGATTTGGAATGCCTCTCTGTGCAACTGGTCGTAGGCATTGTTTAGATTCCAAAAATAAACTAACTAAAAGTACGCTCTAAATCACCCGTTTTGTCATGTAGTAGACGAGAACAGTACTGTTTTTTTCCTACCCGCGGACCCGGATGTAGTGCTGACGTCACGCGTGAACTGGTCTATAGCGTACCGCGAGCTATTTTTAGAACGTGACGTCATATCACGTGGTACGAGGCAGGGCAAACATGCGTTTTCCTCCACTGTTTCGCTGTAGTTACCCTTGGTTTAACTCGGTAAAACTACTGCTTTTTCTAAGTCTAAGACGTCTCCTAACCATGGTTTTTAAACATTGTTGTTATGGAACGTGCAACAGCGACTCGAAGTACGCTGATAGGCCGCATATGAAGGATGTTAAAGCCGCAAGCGCCGTCGATCGGCCCTCGCAGCCAAGCGCCGCTATGGCCTATTGGCCACCGCCGCGGCTCCGGCCGGCCGGCGGGGTTCGCACCGCCGGCCACCCACCACCGCAGATGCTGTCACACATTTTCCCCGCTCGTCCCCTGGCGATTCACAAGAACGCGTTCGGCAGCACTCCCCCATGGCTCACAAGAAATCTGGTGCAGATCGGTCGATGCAGCAAGGAGATACAGCCGTTGGATAATGATAATGCATTTGGCCACTGGACTGGACTAAATTGTTTGGCGGGCCGGAAAATGTATATTGATTCCTGGATGGTGATTACAAACAGAACAAAAGGTTAAGGATTCACTCAAAGTGCATCGGAGCTGAGAGGAAGGCAAACAGCCGTAATAAGGGGTACCTTGGCAGCAAGAGTCAGACCAAGAAGGCGATTTCCACACAGCAGACCTCCTCACCTAAGGTCATACCATCTAGGCCACTGCCGAACACCTTACTGGTTGCCATGGATGTACTCGGCCACTCCATTCCCGGCACACCGTCCGCAGTCTCCACAGCCTCCAGTCTCCAGTCTCCTCTTATTCCAGCAGTCAGCTGTCGCCACCAGCAGCCATGGCCAGCAGAGGCCAACATTATCAGCAGCCGTCACAAGCAGCAGCCGCCATCACCATCCTTCGCCAACATCAGCCAGCTCAAGCAGTCATCGCCTCCAGCAGCAGCCGCCTGCAGTAGGGATGTAACGATATCAAAATCTCACGGTACGATACAATTTCGATATTGACCTCACGGTACGATATTTATTGCGATATTGTGGAAAAGCTCACGGTACTGTTAAATAACTTACGATAGTGTTTGTGATGATAATAGCAAAAAAATACAGACATTTTTTCTGCTTTTGCCAGTCAACAGGCAATTTATTGTTGTATTTATGGATCATGACAACATAAAACGCTGATCACATAGTGCTTTTAAAGTGCAAGTTGTAGTCAGGAACATCAATATTCTGTTGATTCTTCTGTGCAATGTTCAAGTTAAGAAGAAACCAAACAATTGTAAACAATAGGGAATTCCCTTTAAGTGCAAACAAATATCAAGTTAAGTCAGGTTTAAATGTGCAAGGCAAGTAAAAGCAGCCTTTTAAAACTGGTATTTAGGAACATAACAAACTTAAATAAAATAGTCAGTCAAAAAGCCTTTTAAAAAAAACACTGACCTATCCAAGCTTATGTTCAGCTTATGTTCACATTTTTCATCAGAGAGATCAAAAGATCTACATTTCAAGAAAAAAGAATACTGAAACAGTCTGGCAAAAAGCCTTCTGAAAAACACTGTCCTTTAGCTAATGTTCAAGTTTTTCTTTAGAAAGATCAAAAGATCTACATTGCAAGGGAGAAGAAGAGACCTCTGGGCATTTACAATATCCCCTGCTGTTGAAAATACCCTTTCACTGGGCACCGAGGTAGCGGGTATACACAGGTAGGTCTTTGCTAATGAAGACAGAATAGGATACCGCCCTGCATTGTCTTTCCACCACTTAAGAGGGCAAGCAGACAGAGAAACTAATGCTTCTTTGCAGTAAGAGTCAATTTCTGCCTGAATTCCACCTGTGACTTGATTACTGCTAAAAGAAGAGCCAAGGAGGTCCTCAAGGGCATGCTTCTTAAGAGGAGGCACAAAGCTCACGCTGCTGTCATCTACATCTGCTGGATGTGGGCTCCTGGGCAGCACATCTGGGTCCTGGTTCAATGATTAAAAAATACATTATATTAGAATTTTGTTACATTTTATTGTATTTCTCTCAATTTTGTCTATGGCACAGCATTAACATTTTTTTACCTGTTGTTGCATTTGTGATGCTTTCAACTTTAATCTTTCAAAGACGTCCTCTCTCTCTCCACTGCCTAGATGTTGCAAGGTTCGAAAGCGTGGGTCCAAAGCACTGCTCTCCTGCATGAACTTTTCATCTTCTCCTTGGTATCTGTCAGTAAGATCCTTCAGAATGGCTGCCTTCATCTGAGCAATGGCATTTGAGTCGTGATTTTCTGTGACCATGCTGTCTTGAATCATTTGTTTTAGTGGTGAAATGAGAGATATTGTTGGTTGCGACTCATCACAGAGAACAATTGTGGCCTTTTTTATTGGTGAAAGAATCTTCACAAGATCCTCTGCATTTGCAATGTCAGATGTGTCCAAAGTGTCAATTTCACGTGACTTTTGTCTCAGTTCATCACTCAGTAGGGCTGCAGCAACAGCTTGTTGTTGTTCAAGGTATCGCTCTAGCATGTCCAGAGAGCTATTCCATCTTGTCACTACATCAATAATGAGTTTATGTACAGGGAGATTGAGTAGCTTTTGTTTGGTGGTCAGCACGGCTGTGGCTGTAGTACTGCGGTGAAAAAAACTTGCTACACGTCTGACTCTACCGAGGAGGCGGCTCACTGCGTTGACCTTTAAACCTGCTTGGGAGGCGAGGTTTAGTGTGTGCGCAAAGCACCGTATGTGAGGGGACAGTTCGGCTTCCTTAACTGCTACTCGCATATTACTTGCGTTGTCAGTAACAACAGCGATCCTTGTTCCAATCTTGTCCAGCCCCCACTCTTTGACTGCAGATTTAAGGACTTCGGCTATGTTTACGCCAGTGTGTGATTCGCTAAGCTGTCTAGTTTGTAAAACGTAACTCTGCATTTCCCATTCACTCGTCAAAACGTGTGCCGTAATAGTGATGTAACTGTGAGTCGCTCTGGAAGTCCACCCATCAGTGGTAATAGCAATGCACTCAGACTGTTTAAGGTTCAACATGACACGTTCTTTTGTCTCACGGTAAAGAGCAGGGAACACAGTTTGACTAAAATGAGCCCGCGACGGCATTTGATACTTCGGATCAAGCTTGGCGACTAACCTCTTAAATCCTTTACCATCTACAGCCGAAAAGGGACGTAAATCACACGCTATGTATTCCGCGATGTACCTCGTGATTTCTTGAGCCCTTGCGCTGTTGTGTGGCATAGTTGTTGAAAATGCCTCCTTCAGGGTTTTTTGACCGGACAGGACATTCTTTGTGAGAGAATCTGCAAACTTTTCCGGATGATGAGTCGTCAGATGACTTCGCATATTGCTTGTGTTTCCCGTGTTGTATCGCAGTTTACTGTGGCAGTGCTTGCATATAGTCCATTGTCTGTCCACCACCACCTTCTCTCCTTTGGCGTTTTTTGAAACGCCGAAACCAAAATGTTTCCAGACATCCGACTTAAAAGCTGCAGGGGCTGGCACAATCTCAACTTCGGGGTTGTTGTTTTCTTCCTTACAAATATCGCTTTCGGCCATGCTGGCTGGCTGTGAGCTTGTGTGGACACAGCGTGCAATCCTATTGGCTTAAGAACGGTTGGTCGACGCAGCGCGACGCAGCGCAAAGTATCATGGTCTATGTAGTTAATGGTTTGTTCCGCGGGGCTGTGTTTATTCCTTTTGCTTTTTGACGGACACCTGTCCTTTTATTATTGTAACCCAACCACGACGATATCGAGACATGTGTACCACCGCGATAGCGCGATAATGTCAATATCGTTACATCCCTAGCCTGCAGCAGCAGTGTTTGGGGAACAAATTAGTCATACTACTGTCTGAGTAATAAACATTTTAAAGCTTATTATGGCTTATGATAATTTTTTGTGTGGAATAATTTGTATTCCTACATGCAATACAACTAAACAGCCCTTTCAAGGGTGTGATTAAACAAACCTTATTTCTACTAGCATCAGATACACAGTACTCAGCTGACTGGCTAACACCGCCATGTTCAGCAGATACAACCTAAAAAAAACGTCCTAGTCAACCTTGATGATTCTAGTAATCTAACATCAATAACTTACTTAATAAAAGATGTCAGAGATTCACTAATGAACTTCGTTATTTCTGATGTAGCGATACCTTCTTCACAGCTGGCAAAATCGAGATAAAAGTAGCAGGCAATGACTGAAAATCGGTTGTCTACCAAGTTAAGAATATATTTATAAATTGCACTGTGCACGTACAAATAAATATAAGCATATGCACCATAAAGGGCCTAATTATATAATATACAGAGTTGACGATTAAAAAGAGGTAGCTATTTAATCAACTTACGCCTGGATATAACGTTAGTGCTAACAAAACTAGCAGGCAATCGGTGGTCTACCAAGATAAAATATATATATAATTACGCTGTGTACATACAAATAAAGATCAGTATATGCATCATAAAGGACCTCTGATAAAATATAGACAGTTGACAGTTCAAAATAGGTAGCTATTTAATCAATTTACCCCTGGATATAACGTTACCTTCACAGAAGACAAGTCAAGCTAACAAACTAGCAGGCAATCGGTCGTCTACCAAGATAAAAAAATATATATATAATTACGCTGTGTACATACAACAAAAGGTCAGAATATGCATCATAAATGGCCTATGATACAATATAGACAGTTGACAATTCAAAACAGGTAGCTATTTAATCAACTTACCTCAGAACTTACTCGAGAGTCAGCAATGGAAGTGAATGATGTCCGACGCCATAGAATGGCTTTTTGGAACTATGCGAGGCTGCATACCCCGGAAGTGGGCGGCAAACAGCGTACAACGCAGTCCAATGGGAGTGTCGCGACTCTTTTTAGCTCTATGGCTCTGAGTCGGCCTGCAGTCACAGCAGTGGCGGCTGGCCAGTAGGGGGCGCTCGGGCGCCGCCCCCTTTAAATCTTTTAGATAATAAATGATTTCTTAGAAATGTATTTATTCATACTGTGTGTCCAATAGACATGTTAGAATTTATTAAAATAGTAAATACATAATTCTATTTAATTGCTCACATTGTGCACACTTCCTCCTTTCCTATGTGCAGGGCGCCGGTCTAATGGGAGTGAATGTAGGCGCTGCAACTTGGGCAAGCACGTGATCTGAGGCTGACTTTTAATTGGTTATCTAGGGTTTTGCATAGGGGCACACGGCTCTGCGCCCCGGACACACCCATTCTGTTGCGTCATTACTGGTAGAGTGTCAGTACTGGCTAATTTTTTAAAAAACATTGTGTGATTGGACAATCCCCGATTCGACTCAGCTCAGCTGCAGTTCGTTAGGTTGATTCACGGTTATGCTTGCAAAGTTGAGTAGTTTCAAAATGAGAGAAAATTCTGTTTTGTCTTTACAAAAAAATGCTTTTACAAAGCGTTCACTTGAAGAAAAAAAAACAGGATAAAGGAGCTTAGACCGGATCGTCTTAATTTACAAATTCAGCAGCAGGCAAGTGATCTCTCCACTCCATGGTTGGAAAAGCAGTGTAGCTAGTAGTCAGCCAGTGAAGAGGCGTTGGATACTCAGTGTAGAAGACCATGAAAGGATTGCTGCAGAGGTGAGTTGTTGTGGAAAATCACTGTTACACTGGTTTATTGTAATGTTATTTAATATATTAGGAAGATGTGCTTTGTAGTTAGAAATACCTTTAGTTGTGTCTATGCTGTGTAGGTATGTTGATGTAATGTTTGTCAGCAAGATATTGTATTATTTAAGTTGTACTGAAGTTTATTGGTAATGGGGAATAAAACATTTAGTTACTGAATTTTGTATAATCTTGTCCCACAAAAATGCTGTAACACATTTCATAACACAGCCTTAAAAAATGGCAGCAAATGTTATTAAAATCAGGAAAACAATCTAGAAGAAGTCTTTTCAGAAACTGTCACGCTCTTGAAGATCCTCATCACCACACCCATGACCACAGCAGAAGCTGAAAGGTGCTTTTCAACTCTGAAAAGAATCAAGACTTTTCTGAGAAACTCTGAGAAACTCAATGACTCAGGACAGGCTGAATGCATTGGCCATGTTGTCAATGGAGAAAAGACTAGTCACAGAGATGACTGACTTTAACAATTAAGAATATAATTGAGAAATTTGCTGGGCAGAAGGAAAGGAGGGCAAAATTCATGTTCAAATAGTGCTATTTTTTAAGATTTGCTTTGTTTGTTTTTCATTTGTTTGTTTGTGTGCGCCCCCCTCAGTTTTTTTAGCACCAGCCACCACTGTTAGTCACTACAATTTATTTTATTAGATTTTTAAGTAGAAGATTTAAATTAGAGGAAAGAGGCAACTTTGAAATAATTGTGTTTCATTCTATAAACAAGTTGATGAGATTTTCTGAGAAGACTGTAGAATCCGCCTCTGGCATCCTGGTGCTGTTGGCAGGATGACCGCACCAAGATGGCGGCCGTAATTTTTGTGCCGCAACAGTCAATGCGCCTCTTCGCCAACGCGCAGCCGCGTTGATCACTTCCGGGTTCTTTGTCCTTGTGTTGCTGTGAGGCCAGAATCGGGAGTGTTGGTGAATCTGAAAGAGAGCAGCAGCTGCTGCAGGTGATGAAGTCTGGAAAGAAGTCCAGCAGCTGGAGGCACAGCGGAGAAACTGGAGGGAAGCAGGAGCTCAAAGAGCGGCAGGACGCAGCAGAGGAGACACCGATGATGGGGGATGTTTTCCAGCCCAGAGTTCTGCTGCACCCATCAGGTTTGGAGATTTCCTTCTTCATGCTAACTGTGTGGATGGAGCTAAAGTTTAGGAGCCGTTTTCAGCAGCTGATGGATTCCTCCTCTTCATCAGAACTCGTTGCAGGGTTTCCCCCAGAAAACTGGCTAAACCTGCAGCTCTGCAGAGGAGGTGCTAATGCTAGCTTAGCATGTAGCATAGGAGGTGCTAATGCTAGCTTAGCATGTAGCATAGGAGGTGCTAATGCTAGATTAGCATGTAGCATAGGAGGTGCTAATGCTATCTTAGGTTGTAGCTTAGAGGTGCTAATGCTAGCTTAGGTTGTAGCTTAGGAAAGCTAATGCTAGCTTAGCATGTAGCACCGTTCAGTATCAAGTCTTTCTTTGTGCTTGGAAAAATTCCTCCGAAAAACGCTTTTTGGTTTATCTTGTTTAGAAAGAGGGTCACATGTTTTCTTCTGGCTGTTTACTTTGGAGGACCAATCCTGCCAACATTTAGAATATATAAAGAAAAAAATCAATGACTCACTTGAATAAATACTGGGCCAAAAGTAGCTAATAATAGGGCTTGGGCGTCATGACGTAATTATTTGCGTGGCCGCCATATTGATGGCTTCCTTTACCGCTACTCAGACTACTGCCTATGACTACTGCGTACTGTACTCCCTCTCTCAGCCGTGTTTTAATTTGATTAATTTCACCTTAACATGATTTCAACCATGGTAAACTGTTGCTGTATTGTGGGCTGTAACAGCGCAACACATGATCGCCATGGGAAAAATATAGAAAATGGGTTAACTTTCCACCGCTTTCCTGCCTGGAGGCGCAACCACAGAGAACAAGTGTCTGAGATAACGAAGAGTCATCGGCTCGCTTGGATCGCGGCTGTAAGACGAACGAACATAACTTTCCACAGTATCCCAATGTCAGTGAGAGTGTGTTCCCTGCATTTTCATTCTGGTGAGTTAAAGATGCACGGTTTTATTTTATAGCCTACATTGTTTCTTTCCTTCAACCACGACACCACAAACATGCATGAATGCTCGCCCAGAGACGGTTGATATAGCATTTCATCCTCTTCGTTACTAACTACACCTTTGAAACACATAGCAGCTAGTTAAAAGTCCATTACATGCGTGAGTGGTTGTTAGCGCTAACGGTTAGCAGGTACCAGAGCCCGTCTGAGCACAGCTTACCTTTGTACGAATTACTGCATTCCCACTGTTTGCTGGCTTTATGATCTGCAGCTCATGAACCCATCTATTCATGAACTGCACATGAGACTCCAAGGACTTGTAGCTTTGGAACTGTTCTGAAGTCTAGGCGCTCACACCACAAACAAGGTAGCCGAAGACGTCCGATATGCAAAACGGTGCCAACAAGTCGGCGTCGGTGCTCCACTCATTGTTTGGAACTTCATATGGATCTAAATTATTAATAATGCTGATTTTGTCAACATACCGGTCCCTGGCTTCTCTATTTAATGTGTCCCGGTAAATTCCAGATCCTTTTCAGGATGTTAACATCTTTTTTCTATCTATTCTACTTCGACGTCTCTTTGTTCAACAACAGATGTTAAAGAAGAGGCTCCTGAAGAACAGAGTCCTGAGGGGGAGCAGCAGGAGTCAGAGCCCCTCCACATAAAGGAGGAACAGGAGGAACCCGGGGTCCATCAGGAAGGAGAGCAGCTCCTTGTGAAGGAGGAGACTGATAGCAGGTTTCCATTAACTGCTGCTCCTATCAACAGTAAGGATTGGTTTACTTTGTTTCTGTGTCCTGAGTTGCAGCTAAAGACCAAAACTCTCTGGATTCATCAGGTTCCTATCAGACTAAATGTCAGCTCAGTCTGACTCTACGTGCTCCCATCCTATTTCTTCAACCTCTGACTAGAGGCTCCAGTTCAGATCTCCTGACTCTCTAGGTCAAGTGTTCATGCTAGAGTCTGCTGGTCTGTGAGGAAACACAAAGCTGCTCTTGCTGCTGGAACAAACTCAGCCAGGATCCCAGTTTCACCGTCAGATATGGAGGCAAAGTAAAACTCATCCGCTTTGGGGGAAATACTAAATAAATCTTCAGATCCCAACCTGAACAGATCCCAGTTTCTGATCAGGTTGGTCCACAGATGTTTTCACCAGGAACCACAAAACAAGCTGGATCTCCCAGATGGTTGATGGACAGTGGGGGAGGAGCTAGGAGTTTTTCCTGGAACTGGTGGGTTGGCAGTTTGAAGCCCCACACCGATCCTCTGTCGTTGTGTCCTTGAGCAAGACATTCCACCTGCTTTGGTTGCTGGTGGTAGTCAGAGGACGCGGTGGCGCCGGTTGTCTGGCAGCCTTGATTCTGACACTACAATGGGAAAGTAGGAGATGAAAGGAAGAACAAGAAGAAAAAAAGAAAAGGTGAAAGAAAGAAGAGATAAAAGGAAGAGAATGATAAAACAATTATTGAAAAAAACATGTACCGTATTTTCCGGACTATAAGTCGCAGTTTTTTTCATAGTTTGGCCGGGGGTGCGACTTATACTCTGGAGCGACTTCTGTGTGAAATTATTACACATTTTTACCGGTATATCATTACACCTGTTATTTTCACACCAAACAGAAGACAAGTTTTGCGCAGAGCGGGGGGAAGAAGACATGCTATGCAGGGGGGGGGGGGGGGCGAGGGGGGAGCTTTGCTGGATGACCAGAGGAGCGGAGCGCCTGTTATTTCACTATATGCACGCGCAAAAGCAACAACAAAAAACGCCTGTTACCGTCAAATAAATATGCAAACATATCGACTTAGGTTTTTTTTTTTTTTTTTTTTTTTGGAATGTTGGCGAGACGGTTGCGTGAGCGCTGCGGGAAACACTGGTACAATTATTCAGCCTGTTGTTGCCTCCGTTCTGTTGTTATTTAAAATTGCCTTTCAAGATGACATGTCTGTTCTTGATGTTGTATATTATCAAATAAATTTCCCCCAAAAATGCGACTTATACTCCAGTGCGACTTATAGTCCGGAAAATACGGTACTTCGTTTAATGGGGAACCGCGAGCGAGCTATTTTTAGAAACATAACGTCACGATGACGTCACATCACGTGGTACGCAGTGGGGCAAACTCCTGAACCCCGCCGCTGCTTTGCTTTAAAAGAGACGTGCGTTAGCCTAGGTTTTACTCGTTAAAACGACTGCTTTTTCCAAATCTAAGACCATGGTTTTTAAACATTGTTGCTATGGAACGTGCAACAGCGACTCGAGGTACGCTGATCGGCCGCATATGAAGGATGTTTTCTTCAAGACTGCCAAGGAGAAATGTGTGCGCTTGGTACACCGGTGCGGTCGGCCTACATATGTAGCAAGCATTTTGTCGGAGGAAAGGGCCCAACCGAAGAACATCCTGACCCAATTCCAGCGACATCAAGTCAAGGTAAGAGTATTTTGGTGGCCGACATGTTAATAAAGAAGCGCCTGCTACCATGATCGCATATAGGCTGTCATGGTAGCAGGCGCTAACATGATAGCCTGCTACCAGGATAGCTTACTCAAAAACATTTCAAATGAGACAAACATTAAACATATACCGATTCCTGGACGGTGGTTACAAAAAAAAAAAAAAAAAACGCTGACGCCGCCATGATCGCCGCGCAGGAAAAAAAAACAAAGCTTACCGTTCATCAACTCGGCCAGTTTTCCATTCTTTTTAAGCTCGAACCTCAAGCCATCGTTTGAGCTGAAGGTTGGAGTGTTCTTCGACAGTGCGACCAGTAAACCGTGCGCCTGGGACACCGTCTTGGGAAAGTTTAATGGCTGCAAAGTCGGTCATATCGCTGGTTCTGTTGCGCGTGTAATAACTGGCTGCTACGGGCGTTCTGTAACTGTCTGCCCTACCTAAGCGGCAAAAGGGGCGTTGCTCTTGAGACGGTGACGTCACGTGCGCGGTACCCCATTGAAAATCTGCAGTATCTATATTGTCCACGAGGGGCGCTGTGTTTAATCAGCAGATGGTAGCACTGAGCTTCAGATGTGGAAATTTGATTTTAAATCATTTCTTAATTTTATCTGTTTGATGTATTTTGTCATGCAGGACAGTGTTTTTAAGTTCCAAAAAATGTGAATAAATGTTTTTCAACATTGTACAATCACTGTGATCAGTTCCTATGCATAATGCACAAGTAAATGTTTAACTGAGTAAAAGTATTGTTGAAATTGCACATACTTTTCTTAAGAACGCTGAGGTTATTCATAATATATTGTGTAAAAGTGGAATTCATTTAATATAAAATCAACAACAAGCCCACTTTTATTAGTTCTATTTAATCTTGCAATGAGTTTACTCGTGTGGCCCTCTTGAGATCAGATTAAGCTGAATGCGGCCCCTCAACCAAAATGCTTGAGATGGTTCATAACATCTTCCATCCACCGTTTGAGTTGGAGGGGCAGCTTTTTTCCAGCTCAGCAATATAACCTTCATCATGTCTTAAGTCCCAAAACGATAGGAAAGGGTTAAAACAGGGTAAACCGTGTTAGAAATTATTTTTAACCTTATCGTACTCTGGGGCATGATGAGTTTGGGGTTGCTTTTGGATTTTTGTTAAACACGTCAAAGTCTGTGAGAAAAATCTCTGCAGATACTTTCAAGGTTTTCCTTGGTGATCACTTCTCTGGAATGGCTCCACCTTTTACCAATGTTACCTTTTGGTTTTGCATTGTGATAAGGTTGATATTTATCTGACTCTTTAGGCATTTGCTGCAGCCTGTCTCCACACCTTTCAGTCTGCTGGATCACTGGAGAACTGAATTTGTGTCTTTTCTTAGGCCTTTTTCCTGTTTGAAGGTCTAAGTCTCTAAACTTGCTTTGTTTGCTGTCTAAATGCCAACAAGTGCTCCAAAGAAACTGAGCATATCTGCGCATCTCCAGCATGGAAAAGTTATTTTCCCTGCAATGCATGGTCACATTATATCGTATCATATCGTACACTTTCATGTAGATCATGAAGGAACAAAGACTTAAAAAGTGGGTCCTCTTCAGGAGAATTACATCCTTGAGAATAAAGGTTCCACGCCTGATCACTGCCACCTACCACCGAGTCAGTCAAGTCAGACTCAGTCCACCTGTCAACCTGCCTACATAATCCCTCCTCAGTCTGCTCATCCCCGCCGGAACGTCTTCGCCCTTCATTCTACCTTTCACCAGCCTTCTTCCTTGTCTTTCGTCCCTCGTCGTTTGCCTCGCCGTCTCCTTCGCCTCACGTCTGCCTGCTCCTGCCATCATCTCCCACCTGCTCCAGTCTGGGTCAGTTCCTTCCCCACCAACCATCGCCTTTAATAAACTGTTGAAAACCAAACTCTGTGTGGCTGAATTCTGGTTCACCAATCTCAGTACCTGACAGTTTATTACGACCCATTTAGATCACTAATCTACTACCAAATTGTAGAATAAGCTGCTACAAATCAAACAAATGTTTTTAAATCTGCTATTGAAACACATTATTTCTCCTTGACTTTTAACTCAGTTTGAGAAGTTTTTTATTTATTTTCGTTCTGTCATTGTATTTATTTTGTATTAGTTTTCGAATGTTTTATTAGAACAATAACGTCCTCGTCCTCTGGTAATGTTACAGACATAAAATGAATGAACAACTAGGCTAATTGTTTCAGCTGCCCTCTGTAGTTTTATTCTCACCATTCTCAGAAAAAAACAGTTTTTGATGTCCTGGGCCCCTGCTCTGCTGCTCCTCTCCTAGCCTCCTAGCCGCCTTCTTCTCTGGTGTCTGGACTTTAGCTTTTTGGGGCCCTTCCAACCCTGCTGGAGGAGGAATGAACTGTGGTGTGACCCAAACCATTTTTTAAAATGGGACAGTCGCCATGATTGTCAAGGTGGATTATACCATCTATATCCCTGGCTTTGAAGTAGCTTGTGGTGTTTTGTTTTATCGTCCACTAATTGTTATCAAGGTGAACTGCTCGTTATATCGCTATATTGATTGTAGGACATATCGCCCAGTTTTCTGTTGTTTTATTCTGTGTTGTACTCTGCTGCATGTTCTCTAAATGAAATGGTGTAAACTAAATCATCCAACAATCCATATTACGTGGCAGGTTGTGAGGCAAAAAACATGAAAAATGCCAAAAAAAATTTAATGTAACTAAATTACCTAAATATATCTTTATTAAAATGTGCCTCAGTTCAGGCAGAGATCAAAATACTTTCTAATATGAATAACGTGTTTCAATGTTTCCTGCAGATGTGCAGAAGAAGCTGATTGTTAAAGAAGCTTCTTTAGACCACAGACCTCCTGCTGACCTGCATGACCCAAAGCCCCCCCACATCAAGGAGGAACAGGAGGGAGTCTACATCACACTACCAGGAGAGCAGCTCAATGGGAAGGAGGTGATTAATGCCATCAGGTTTCCAGTCTCTGCTCCTCCCATAAATACTCTGGATAATGAACAGTCTCTGCTGCTCTCACAGCTTTATCCAGACCAGATTAAAGGCAGAGAGCTTCCAGAAGAGAATGATGGAGAAGAATCCATCAGGATACAAGATCATGGAGATGCTTCCACTTCTTCAGAGGCTGAAGATACTGTGGAGGATGAAGAGGACAGTGATGTAGAACACCCTCTGTCTGAGCTGAAACACGTGTCAGACTCTGAATATAAGAAATGTTCTACAGAGAAGAAAAATGTGGACTCACGAAGGAAAGTCCAGACTGGAGGGAAGCTTAGCTGTGAAGAGTGTGGCAAAACATTTATTAGAAAATCAGCTTTAAACACACACATGAGAATCCATACAGGAGATAGGCCTTTCTGTTGTGATTTATGTGGACAAAAATTTAGACTAAAATCTAATTTAAACACACACATGACAATCCACACAGGAGAGAAACCTTTCTGTTGTGATCTATGTGGACAAAGATTTAGACTAAAATCTAATTTAAACACACACATGAGAATCCATACAGGAAAGAAGCCTTTCTGTTGTGATTTATGTGGACAAACATTTAGCCAAAAAGCACATTTAAACACACACATGAGAATCCATACAGGACAGAAGCCTTTCTGTTGTGATATATGTGGAAAAAGATTTAGCCAAAAAGGAGATTTAAACATACACATGAGAATCCATACAGGACAGAAGCCTTTCTGTTGTGACCTATGTGGACAAAGATTTATCGATAAATCAGGTTTAAACAGACACATGAGAATCCATACAGGACAGAAGCCTTTCTGTTGTGATCTATGTGGAAAAAGTTGTATCCGCAAATCACATTTAAACACACACATGAGAATCCATACAGGACAGAAGCCTTTCTGTTGTGATCTATGTGAAAAAAGATTTAGCCAAAAATCAACTTTAAACAGACACATGAGAATCCACACAGGGCAGAAGCCTTTCTGTTGTGATTTATGTGGACAAAGATTTAGCCTAAAATCAACTTTAAACACACACATGAGAATCCATACAGGAAAGAAGTCTTTCTGTTGTGATTTATGTGGACAAAGGTTTAGCCTAAAATCAACTTTAAACACACACATGAGAATCCACACAGGAGAGAAGCCTTTCTGTTGTGATCTATGTGGACAAAGATTTATCGATAAATCAAGTTTAAACACACACATGAGAATCCATACAGGAGAGAAGCCTTTCTGTTGTGATCTATGTGGACAAAGATTTAGCCACAAATCAGCTTTAAACACACACATGAGAATCCACACAGGACAGAAGCCTTTCTGTTGTGATCTATGTGGACAAAGATTTAGCCAAAAGTCTCATTTAAAACACACACATGACAATCCACACAGGACAGAAGCCTTTCTGTTGTGATCTGTGTGGAAAAAGATTTAGCAGAAAACCTAATTTAAACAGACACATGACAACGCACACAGGAGGGAAAATTACTCTGCTATGAGTATTTACTCAAACTCCACAGTGTTGTTTAATGAGAGATGTTTGTTGTCATTAAAGGCAACAATCTTTACTTGCTATCAATCCATTTTCTTACTCGCTTTATCCCTCATGGGGTCACGAGGGGTGCTGGTGCCTATCTCCAGCATTTCAATGGGTGAGAGGCGGTGTACACCCTGGACAGGTCGCCAGTCTGTCACAGGGCCTTTACTTGCTAGTTTCAGCATTTCTCTAGTAGCTAATTTTTAGTTGACTTAAAAAGATTACAAGTTTTTTTAATTTGTTTAATTTTACAGACTGAGCTACAGCGAATTTCAGAATGCGGTACCGCGCACGTGACGTCACCGTCTCAAGAGCAACGCCCCTTTTGCCGCTTAGGTAGGGCATACAGGAGAGAACGCATACAGGAGAGAACGCACGGATAACAGATATGACCGACTTTACAGCCGTTAAACTTTCCCAAGACGATGTCCCAGGCACACGGTTTACTGGTCGCACTGTGGAAGAACACACCAACCTTCAGCTCAAACGATGGCTTGAGGTTCGAGGGCTTAAAAAGACTGGAAAACTGGCCGAGTTGATGAACGGTAAGCTTTGTTTTTTTTTTTCCTGCGCGGCGATCATGGCAGCGTCGGCCGTTTTTTTTTTTTTGTTGTTGTTTGCAATCACCGTCCAGGAATGGGTATATGTTTAATGTTTGTCTCATTTGAAATGTTTTTGAGTAAGCTATCCTGGTAGCAGGCTATCATGTTAGCGCCTGCTACCATGATAGCCTATATGCTGTCATGGTAGCAGGCGCTACTTTATTAACATGTCGGCCACCAAAATACTCTTACCTTGACTTGATGTCGCTGGAATTGGGTCAGGATGTTCTTCGGTTGGGCCCTTTCCTCCGACAAAATGCTTGCTACATATGTACTTGAATTTGGTAACCTTTTCCGGGTTGAACTGTTGTGTAGGCCGACCGCCCCGGTCCCAGCGCACACATTTCTCCTTGGCAGTCTTGAAGAAAACATCCTTCATATACGGCCGATCAGCGTAACTCGAGTCGCTGTTGCACGTTCCATAGCAACAATGTTTAAAAACCATGGTCTTAGATTTGGAAAAAGCAGTCGTTTACCGAGTAAAACCTAGGCTAACGCACGTCTCTTACAGCGAAACAACGGCGGCTTTCCAGAGTTTGCCCCACTGCGTACCACGTGATGTGACGTCATCGTGACGTTGTGTTTCTAAAAATAGCTCGCGCGCGGTACCGCATTGAAGCTTACCTCAGTCTGCCATTACCCGCCGGATCATCTGCTAACAACCGCTCTGGAGCACCTCTCGTATCCATCCTTCCTGCTGCTCCCCTGCACACACCAGCCTTCGTCCCTCATCGCCTTCCTCGCAGTCTTCTTCGCCTCACCTCACCTCAGCCTCACTCACCCTCCTGCCTGCGTGACCCCAGCGCTCTCCCGCTTTCTCAGGAGGCTTCCTGGCTCCCAGCGTCTGCCTGGCTCCACAGCGCAGCACCCGTAGTCCTCCAGTTACCTCCGGTCCACCTGCTCCTGCCATCTCCATCATCCCTTCCCAGCCTGGTAAACACTGTCCGTCACATCCTCCACCACTCATCAGTTTTCTAGAAAAGCTCTTAAACAAGGCTCTGTGTTTGGGTTCATCAGAATGTTTGCTGACAGTTTCTGATTACATTTTAAGTTCCCAAGTTAATCTTTTTTTTTTACATTTTTAATCAAATGTATAGCTCATATAACCAACACACCAGCGTTTTTATTCTTGTTTATAACTGTAATTGTTCAGTAAGATAGATGAAATTACAAAAATCAATTACAAGACATTATGAAAACTAATAATTTTTACTTTTTTCACACTTATTTCATTGTGTATCATAAATCGTTTTATGATCAAACATTATTTTAATCTCTTGAACATGTATGTCTTCATATCAATGTAAACCTGTTCTATAAATAAAGCTAAACTTATATTCAGACGCTGGTGAAGATTCTCAGTCATCCAGGTCATGATCATTCCAAAAAAATTAAAAAACAAAACTGGACTTTTTTTCCAAAGTTTGAAGACATTTTGCTTTCCATCCAGAAAGCTTTCTCAATTCAAATGTCTGGAGTTGTGTGGAGGTCCAAGCTTTATATTATTAACCAACAAAGGCCTTTTTATGGCTTTGATAACATGTAAAATGAACAGAAACTGGTCCCCCTTAGTAACGGGGAGTCGTTAGGGTCATTATTGGGCTTACAGGAGTGATGATGTGCTCATTGTATGGAGGTGAGCATTGAGGTGAAGTTTGGTAGGAATCAACCCTGTTGCTGTTATAAATTTTAGAGAGTTGGAATCTAAGGCCTCCTCCTCTGTTTAGGGTTGTTTTTTCTCTCTTAACGTAGATGGCTTCCTTCACACCCCTTTTAAACCATCTGTCTTCTTTGTCCAAAATGTGAACATGTTGGTCCTCAAAAGAGTGTCCTTTGTCCTTTAGGTGTAGGTGGACAGCAGATTCTTGTCCTGAGGAGGTGGCTCTCCTGTGTTGAGCCATGCGTCTGTGGAGAGGTTGTTTGGTTTCTCCAATATAAAGATCAGAACATTCCTCACTGACTGAACTGCAGACACCACTCCGCTCATCTTAGGTTTGGGGGTTTTGTCCTTGGGATGCACCAGCCTCTGTCCGAGGGTCCTGTTTGCTTTGAAATGTTCTGGGATTTTGTGTTTGGAGAAAATCCTCCTGAGTTTTTTAGAGACTCCAGCAACATCTGGGACGACGATGGTTTTGAATTTATTCTTCTCACCATTATGTTCTGCAGCGGGTCTTTTGGATTTTCTTGCTGATTTGACAAAAGCCCAGTTAGGATGATCACAGGATTGGAGGGCATCTTGATGTGTTTCTGTTCCTTGTGCTTCCCTTCTGTTTTAGTAGGACATGCTCGGTCCGGCGTTGTAAGGTTCTGATGACAGAAAGTTTTGTGCTCCAGTGGGTGGTGTGAGTCAAAAAGAAGATATTGGTCTGTGTGAGTGGGTTTCCTATACACTTCAATGTTGAGGTTTTCCATCTCCTTCCATGTTCACCAAACAGTCCAGAAAAGGTAGCTTGTTGTCGCTGGGATCCTCTCTGGTAAACTTGATGTTGTTGTCCACTGAGTCCACAGAGTTGATGTGTCTTGTGAAAGCTTCCACTTGAGCAAGAAAATAATTATTAGGCAATGATGTAAAGCCTGGAACTCAACACTACTCCAGACATTTGATTTGAGAAAGCTTTCTGGATGGGAAGTGAAACGTCTTCAAACTTTGGAAAAAAATTCCAGTTGTTTTTTTTATTTGGGGGGGATTATATTCAGCACCAATGTTCCTCCTAATTCTTCATGTCTCTGAGTAAACACACTAACTCCCTGAGTATTCACCTTACCTCTGTGAGCAACATCACATGTGCACACTGAGGCTACATTACACCTGTCCAACACCTGAGATTATAACAAGTTACATGGTTTACTAAAGAATCAAAATACAGCAATAATCTCTTTTAGATTACCTAGTTTAGAAACAATTAATTTAGCCCGATCACATAAAAAAGACAACAGTAGACTCTCACTATTGGACTGTAATGTAGCCATGGGGAATGGTGAAAGCATTTCTGCTGGAATGTCAGTCCTTTTTGTGATACTTTGTGTTTCTATACACTGAGGATGTGGTTGGTATGGCTTTGTCCAGTGAAGAAGATCTGAACTAAAGCATGCTGGATCCCTTCCCTTCCATTGCTGGCAGTAAGGTCATCATGGTCTGCTCCATCCTCCTTCCCTGTGTCGGATCTATGAACAAGGAAACATTTGTGACTCCATGTCCCAGCAGGCTTTGCACCTGCCTTTCTGTTCTGTGTACAGGCTCCAGCAGTCTTAGCTCCTCCCACGCAGTATAAAGAGAGTGGAGCTCAAACCATGCTCTTCTTTAGCCGCTGATTTCTGAGAGCACATTCTGACTGCTTTTGAGACACTTACTGGCAAATCCTCCTTCCCCACCTCACTGGAAGCCATCAATGCACGGTCTTGCAGTCTTTGGCTCTATAATTACTGCCAACACAACATGGATACCAGATTGAATGCTCCTGTAAGAATGCTAACCTCTGATCAAGATTTCTTTCTCTGGACCCAGGACATTGTGACAGTGGGTGAGGTTTGTTTTGTGTCAGACGTTGTTTGTCCGGCTCTTTCTCCACAGGTTGGTGAGGTGTCCTGATTGCAGCAGTATCATCAGTTACATTTATTTTAGTCTTCCTCAAATTGTTGCCATACACAAAATTAGTCTCTTTTGGTCAGCAAACAACTTCTTTGACTTTTGTTTCTGCTGTGATATGCTCCATCAACCGTGCCGTCTTACAGAACTTTATTTGGTCCTAAATTAGGTTTAATCCACTAATCAAGTTGCTGAAACATATGAATAATTAGTGGGAATCAGATTACCTCACATTTAATTCAGTGTCAAAGATGTGGGAGTGAATATTCAGCCATTATGGTTTCATTTCAGTCACAAAACAGTTAAAACATTTTCCTTTGTTATTGTGCTTTTTGTGTAGGAAAATAGAAAATTATAATCCAGTCAGTTTTAGAATAAACCTGTTAGCACCAAAATGTGGAAAATGGAAAGGGTTGTCTATATTTTCTCTGCTGCTGCTCTTTATGCAGAAAATTAATCCACACACAACTTAAATCTATTTATTAACTGGTGGTCCATGAAAAGCAAAATGCAAACATTTTTCTGTAATGAGAGGAAAGGTGGAATCTGAGCCAAGTAGCTTTGGTATCAAAAATAGATTTTATTGGTTTGACAAAAGATTTTTATGTAGAAATAAATGACAATAGTTAAAATAAGGCACCCTGGAAACATGAAGTTCTTTTTTCCTTGGTCTTCTTTTTAGGGGCACGCTTTGAAGGTTGTGCTGTAAACAAAGAAAGACAATCTTTCTATTTCAATCAGGTCTAACTGTGGCAGGATACAAACAGCCTAAAAGCTTCCCATACCTCCACCCTCACCAGACTTCAGCTCCTTGGCCTCCTGGATTTGAGCAACAAGACTTTGGAGCCTTTGTGACGCAGCCGTTCTCCGCTCCTCCAAAACACTCCTTTGTTCTCTTGAAGGTAGAAACATATTGTCAGTTTACTCCTGGGCTTTTCATGCGGCACACAGCACTTCCAGTTAGCTGTGCAGAGCTGCCTGCTCAGCCCGCTTTTCTGACACATCCTGTTCCTCTTGCAGAAGTCTGCCTACTTGTTGCAGGGCTTCTACTATCTCCTCATTGCCTGTTGATCAGCTCCATTCTCTGCTGAAGGTTCTCTCCTACTGCCAGATGAGACCAGAGTAAAACCCACATGAGGTCCATGTACCGCTATCACACAATAAATCAGGTCAAAGAAAAAGGCATGAAGCCTTGTAATGTGTAGCCTGCTGCAGTTTTCATTACTTTGCTTGTCCGTTTAGCAAACTTTAAAAAAAAAAAATTATGTTTTATTGACCATCTTCCAGCCAAAATAATGTCAAGACATTACTTCTTCTTTGTGAATTT